>NW_012104031.1:7556377-7558817 GCF_000951045.1 Mandrillus leucophaeus
AAATATGCAAAGTTTACAACATGAATTCACCTGATAAATGTTGCAATGGAGCATGAGGCTCACTAACCTTCTCTTTTAACTTAAAGAAACTCTTAAAACTTATACTTTCCTTTTTCTCCATTCCAGGAAATATGGCTAGAGTTTCTATAGCCATTGAAATCATTCCATCTTTTACTCACCCTCAAAAATACTTTACATCTGTAGGCAAAGAGTAAGGCTCTATAGGTTGAATATTATTTATTTGCAAATAATATAAAATTTTGTTGTCATAAAAGCACCAGGTAAATCTACATCATTGGTGTAGTGATATATACCATATTTTGATCTTTAACAGTAATTGTATTATTTATTTTGTGTCTCACAGTCTTCTTTTTCTTTATTATAAGCTGAATTCAGTTCCTCTACTTGGAGAACTGTATTTATTAAGCTTTTTTTACATTATAGTTTGTACTTTTTATTTTTACTAAGTATTATACTTTCATATGACATTATGTGTGTCCTAGAACAGCACTTTCTAAACCTGATTGTACATTAGATGCACAGTAGAATCGCTTGAATGCAAAATATAGATTCCCAGGTCCTTTGAATTAGTTTTACAAAAATGTCAGTGAGTTTTTAAGTTTATTCCTGTGTGATGGAAGAATAGGAAACAAATGGCTAAAATGATTTGTTAAAGTGACTATGATTATTAGGGCTCATGTGGCATAAACATAAATGTTAATGACTGACTCTAGTAAAGTAACAGAATTTTTAGAATTAAATATACAACAAAAAGTCATGTTTTTACTGGAGGGAGAATATCCTTAAGATTTCACTCTACTACGAACTTAGGAAACATAAGCAAATGCAATCTGTAGTCATCGGAGACTGATTTGAATAGCTACCCATAAAATTCACGTTTGGGGATAACTGGTATATTTCAATATGAGTTACATATTAAATAATACTAGGAATTACTATTAGCTTGGTTAAATTTGAAAATGGTGATGTCCTTATATAAGACAATGTCTTCATTTCTTGGAGATGCATACATGAGATTCTAAAACTCAGTCTAAGTTTATCATATTTCCCTGTCACTTGAAATGTATAAAATTAGAATAAAATAACAAATGTGCAAATATTTATATTGACAAAGAAATCAAACAATTAAAAAGAGAAAAAGAGAAAGTGATGACATATGCTAAAAGTGAAGGAAATGAAACTCCAGTTCGATGCTGAGAGCATTGATTTCAGTCAGCTGTGACTCACTCAAGTATATTTGGTGTGAAAATATCACACAATTTGCTTTAAGTAATGCATTACGTATACACACACAATAAAAGTATCTGGTAAATTGCAATCAAATGTTTAATGTAGGTGGTGAATATATGAGTGTTTGACTTTTCTTTCCACTTTACTCATGTTAGAAAAGTTTCATAATAAAAAGTTTATAATGAAGAACCCAATCCAAAGCTGATAATCTTCTTTCTTATCTGGATTCTGGAAAAACCGAAACAAAAAGCAAAACAAATCTGATAATCTAGAAAACATTTTTTTGTTAGTTACAAAAGAATTTTTTAAAATTTATTGGTTTATACATGCATTTATTTATCAAACATTTATTGACTATTAACTATGTTTCAGAAGTTATAGGTGGTGAGGGTGTAATTAGTTAGCTATATTCTTACCCTTGAAAATCAGTTGTCCAGCGAGTCAACCTTTTTTTCATATTATGCCATACAGAAAATGGTATTTCTACAACACACTGAGAATAAATTAATGAATGAATTTGAGGCTTGGAAACATTATTACATATTCTTTAAGTAATAATTTTGAAAAGAAAAAAACATTACGGGATATGTTGAATATTGAGTTTGTGTAACAAATCCAAATAAAGCCTATAAACAAGAAACTTGAATGTGTTGCACTATTAACTCAACATTGTCGTCTATTTCTTTTTATTTTATTAGTCGCTAAATATAGTGTTGACAGTTTCCATGTAGACTTGTAAAATAAGCAATTCTGCAATTGAATGAGGCATTTTGACTTCAGATACTAATTGAATGACCTTGTGTCTAACTTCTTGAGCTTTTACTAATACTGTTATAAATAACTAAACTAAAAAAGTAGCTTTGTTTCTTATTTTGCACTTATCAACTTTCAAAAAATCTTGTCATCATTTTCTTTGTAATATGTATACAGTTTTGCTTGGCTTGATTGTTTGGTAAATTTGCTATGCAAATAAGAAAATAAAGCATTTGCTCTGAGAAGAGAATGCTTATCAGATATGGCACATGAATTTAAGTTTTATCTAATCTACTTTATGATGCTTATTTAATTTTTTAATCAAACTCATTTTTTAAAAAATTAGGTTGCCATGTTTGTCTTGTGACTTTCTATCTTTAATTAAAAGATACTATTATTAGAAAATAAGTACCTTTGTGAAATACATATATTTAAC
>NW_012104031.1:7561327-7563513 GCF_000951045.1 Mandrillus leucophaeus
ATAAGCAATTCTTTGTTTTTCAGGTGGTCATATAAACATAAATTTATATGAAACCTTTCAGATACATATTTTGCTTATAGTACTGATGAAATCTAGATTTGCAACTATTAAAAATATTGATAAAACAGTTAAATTAACTTTGTTTATACTTTAATACACAATTAGGGAGACAAAGTTAGTCACTGAATACTTTTTAGAAAAGTATATATATTCAATGTTAATTTTTTCACTCATTCAATCCCAAGGCATTTCATGAGAATGTACTGGTGCCAGGAACAATGGTAGGTGCTGCAGTAATAGTGAACACACTCATTCTCAAGATAATACAGAAGACATTGAATTCATCTTGAAATACTCATGGACATGTTTAGTCAGGCCACATTGCAATTTATAATGTCATTCCCTAAATTCAAGTAAAGTTTTGTTTTGTTTTGCTTTGTTTTGCTTTTGCTTAAGAGGATATTTTCTTTTTAATTTTTGTACTTAATTTGGAGCTAGATCACACTGATGTGGTTTACAGTGACAGTACAGAACTATTATGAAGGTTTATCTCAGATACATACATGGAAACCTGGAGCATGATTATGCTAATAAAACTAGGAATCTATTCTGAAACTCTGAACTCATTTCCACCAAAGTAGATTTACATTCTCCAAAATCTGTGATTCAGTGACATCTGTTTAATCTACCACATCATTTGAATATGAATATACATACTTTCTTATACAGGTGAACAATGCCCTTTTCTTGTTTTTCTAGAAGGTTTAAGTCTCCTGTGTTTGGTGAGTTATGTCAGATCACTAAGAATGCTCTATCTTGAAAGCTGCTAAATGGCTGACATTTTGTGTCTCTCAGCAAAATTCATTGGTAAAGTCCTTGATCAGGAATTAACTCAGTAAATTTTTTCAAGAAGTTTTTTTTTTTTTGTTTTTTGACTTGAGTATTTGTAGCACTAAAATGAAAAAAAACAAAACAAACAAACAAACACACAAAAATCCTTTATACTTCATCTTGACTTACTTCAAATAGTTCTTTAACCAGTAATGGATAAGAGACAGGACAAAGAAAATATGCTTTCTGGTCCACTTACTCTTAACTGTCACATTGCCAATCAAATATGCAAAGTTTACAACATGAATTCACCTGATAAATGTTGCAATGGAGCATGAGGCTCACTAACCTTCTCTTTTAACTTAAAGAAACTCTTAAAACTTATACTTTCCTTTTTCTCCATTCCAGGAAATATGGCTAGAGTTTCTATAGCCATTGAAATCGTTCCATCTTTTACTCACCCTCAAAAATACTTTACATCTGTAGGCAAAGAGTAAGGCTCTATAGGTTGAATATCATTTATTTGCAAATAATATAAAATTTTGTTGTCATAAAAGCACCAGGTAAATCTACATCGTTGGTGTAGTGATATATACCATATTTTGATCTTTAACAGTAATTGTATTATTTATTTTGTGTCTCACAGTCTTCTTTTTCTTTATTATAAGCTGAATTCAGTTCCTCTACTTGGAGAACTGTATTTATTAAGCTTTTTTTACATTATAGTTTGTACCTTTTATTTTTACTAAGTATTATACTTTCATATGACATTATGTGTGTCCTAGAACAGCACTTTCTAAACCTGATTGTACATTAGATGCACAGTAGAATCACTTGAATGCAAAATATAGATTCCCAGGTCCTTTGAATTAGTTTTACAAAAATGTCAGTGAGTTTTTAAATTTATTCCTGTGTGATGGAAGAATAGGAAACAAATGGCTAAAATGATTTGTTAAAGTGACTGTGATTTTTAGGGCTCATGTGGCATAAACATAAATGTTAATGACTGACTCTAGTAAAGTAACAGAATTTTTAGAATTAAATATACAACAAAAAGTCATTTTTTTAATGGAGGGAGAATATCCTTAAGATTTCACTCTACTACGAACTTAGGAAACATAAGCAAATGCAATCTGTAGTCATCGGAGACTGATTTGAATAGCTACCCATAAAATTGACGTTTGGGGATAACTGGTATATTTCAATATGAGTTACATATTAAATAATACTAGGAATTACTATTAGCTTGGTTAAATTTGAAAATGGTGATGTCCTTATATAAGACAATGTCTTCATTTCTTGGAGATGCATACATGAGATTCTAAAACTCAGTCTAAGTTTATCATATTTCCCTG
>NW_012104031.1:7564848-7567051 GCF_000951045.1 Mandrillus leucophaeus
AGCAGGAAAAAGTTGATTTAAAAATAGCTATTTTAAATTCTTAAGGCTATTATAAAAATCACATGAAAATTTGAAGATTTAACCACAGAATAAAAACAATAGTACTAGAATGTTATTTTTGTCAAATTAATAATTAAATTCTAAAAACTTCACAAAACAAATAGTTGTAATCATATGTAAAATATTTTGAATGTCTATAATCAGGCAATGTAAAGGTTTATAGTTCACTTTAATGAATTGTTTCATTTACACTGTATGTATTTATTATATATTTTTAGGAATAAATTTATTTCGGCATTATAAAGTATTAGTAAGCTTAATACTTTATTAACACATCTGTATGCTGCCACACATTGGATAGGTCATAGTCCAGTGAGGAAGGCAGACCAAAAGGAAAACAATGCACTGTATTAAGGACTAAAACAGACCAACGATTGATGTGGAAACACTAACTGGGAGGGCCTAAGCATGTCTGAGTAGGTTGCAGACAGTTGAAATGAACACTCAGAGTCAAAACCAAAGAGTTTTATTTTCTGCACTTTACCTTGCTTCTTATCTTTCTCTTTTTAACTATTTGACTTTTTGTCAATGCAAACATCTGTATTTTGTTTTATTCTACTTTTAGACATTTCAAATAATGGGAGAGTATGAGAAACAAAGCAAATGTCAGAACGAACATCACAGCCCAGCTTTATGAAGAAAGGAGTTTAGATACCAGTGGTCAGAACCCTGTGTGTATGTCACAAACCTCAGAGAAAGAATGCTCACTACTCTTGGCTTCCTCCTGCTCCCTCTCTTCACTCTAGCGCCTAGTTCTTAGTAACATGTCTCAGGTTATATTTTTTAAAGTACATTACTTTATCCTACCCAATTTCTAGGAGAGACACCTTCAGTTATGTCAATAAAAGTTTTGTAAGTGCTTTTGGTTTCTCACCGTTGTTTTAACTGACAACCATTCTCATTTCACAATGATCATTTCAGAATGATACTGTAATTTTGTTGTTTCTTACAATCATCCCCTACTAAGGCAGTCATTAAACTCAAGATGCAGGAGTGGTGTGTCAACAAAACAACATGTCCTTTGAACTTTCCCAGTTGTTACTCTTCTTGTGAGTCATTTTATAGTAAACCTTGCATAGTAAAATCTTAACCATATCCAAAGAAATGTGGTGTTGATTTTTGAAGGCACAAGGTAAATACAATTCGTTGTTAATAAGCTAAAGTACAGAAAAAGCCTTAAAAGGAAACTTTGTTTTAATTTAAACTGATATATTCATATACCCCAATATTCATGATTCTTTTCTTATAACATTGTCAATTCTTTTTCATTAGTAATGTTTTTGTGCTTCCAAAGAATCAGCAGGTGTAACCAAGCCTCCATTAAATTTTTACCATTCTGAGGAAGTTACAATAATCCCCCCTCTCCAAAAATAGTTCAGAGAATGCTGCTTCAAGTCTTTATCCCTTTTTTCTGTTAAGAGAGACAAACAATGCTATACATTCACTGCTGAAATCCTAGAGGCCACAGGATTCTCAATGAGCCAGAGTTCTATTTCCCCACTTGAAGGGTACTGTGTGTGAGAGGTTCTGAGTGATTCTGGCAGTTTTTTCATGAAGTTTCTGTCTCTTCCATGTTCAGAAAGCATCCAACACCTGAACAGCACCAGCCTGTCTCTCACCTTCTCTCCTCCTCTCAGCTCCCCAACTCTGGAGAAGCTAGTGGCAGCCTTGTGAGTGGCAAGGAGGAGAAACATTAGGAAGGGCTAAGAGGAAGCTACTATGTCACCTGTTTCACCACAGGCAGCCAGACTAAAAGCCAACCAGAACTGAGGAAAGGGAGAAGACTTGCTTCAAATGAGGTTAAACATTTTCACTATTACATCAGATGGAGTTTTATAGTTACTGAACCAAAAGTGACAAGAAAAGTCATGAACTTGTTCTAGATGTCTTTAAAGAGGCAAGAAAGGTTCTAGCCCCTCAGAAGAGGTTTGATGGGACAGAAGCTGATAATTTTTTTTTTTAAATGATTGTACTCCGTATGTCCTTCCTGGTCAACATAACAGTTACATAACATGTCTATGATCACACAACAGTCAAGGGTGATGCTCTAAGTGGAGTTCATGACTGTCTGACATCTGAGTCTTTGCTGATCCAATACAACCAACTAGGATAAACTTGAGTTAAAATGGGACTAATAGAAAAT
>NW_012104031.1:7567751-7570094 GCF_000951045.1 Mandrillus leucophaeus
CATCTTTGTATGCTTGGGCTACCATAACAAAATACGATAGACTGGGTTGCTTAAATAACAGAGATTTGTTTTTCACAGGTCTGGAGGCTGGGATGTCCCAAATCAAGGTGCTGGCCAATTTGATTCTTGGCAAGAGCTCTCTTCCTGGCATGCAGATCCCATGTCCTCACATGACCTTTCCTCAGTGAGTGTGAGCTGAATGGGGAAAGGGTAAGACAAGAGAGAGGGAATAAAAGAAGAAGAGATGGAGCAATAGAGAAAGGTGGGGGAGACAGAGAGAGAGAGAGAATGAATCTGTTCTTATAAAGTCACTAATTCCATCATGAGGGCTATACCCTCAGGACTTAATCTAACCCAATTACCTCTCACAGGAAGGCCCTGTCTCCAAATATTGTCACGCAGGGGATTAGGGCTTTAACATTTCAATTTTCAATTTAGGGATGACACAAATATTCCATCTATAACAGTGAATGTGTGTGTGTGTGTGTGTGTGTGTGTGTGTGTGTGTATACAATTCCATAAACTTTTGAGTGCCTCTTCAATGATCTTTGGGAGATCTAAAAAAATGCTGATGATGGAATTGTTCCAAGATGGCCAAACAGGAAGAGCTCCAGTCTACAGCTCCCAACGTGAGCGACACAGAAGACGGGTGATTTCTGCATTTCCAACTGAGGTACCCGGTTCATCTCACTGGGACTTGTTGAACAGTGGGTGCAGCCCACA
Organism: Mandrillus leucophaeus; assembly: GCF_000951045.1. NCBI lineage: Eukaryota > Metazoa > Chordata > Mammalia > Primates > Cercopithecidae > Mandrillus > Mandrillus leucophaeus. Next base: position 7,568,475 of record NW_012104031.1, read on the forward strand.
GAGTGTGAGCTGAAGCAGAGCGGGGCGTCACCTCACCCAGGAAGCACAAGGGGTTGGGGAATTCCCTTTCCTAGCCAAGGGAAGCCATGACAGACAGTACCTGAAAACTCAGAACACTCCCGCCCTAATACCTCACTTTTCCAACAGTCTTAGCGAACAGCACACCAGGAGATTATATCCTGCTCCTGGCTCAGTGGGTCCCGGTCCCACATCCATGGAGTCTTGCTCACTGCTAGTACAGCAGTCGGTGATGGAACTGCAAGGCTGCAGCGAGGCTGGGGGAGGGGCATCCGCCATTGCTGAGGCTTGACTAGGTAAACAAAGCAGTCAGGAAGCTTGACCTGGGTGGATCCCACTGCAGCTCAGTGAAACCTGCCTGCCTCTGTAGACGCCATCTCTGGGGGCAGGGCATAGCTGAACAAAAAACAGCAGAAACTTATGCAGACTTAAACATCCCTGTTTGACAGCTTTGAAGAGAGCAGTGGTTCTCCCAGCATGGAGTTTGAGATCTGAGAATGGACAGACCGCCTCCTCAAGTGGATCCCTGACCCCCGAGTAGCCTAACTGGGAGATACCTCCAAGTAGGGGCCGACTGACACCTCATATAGCCAGGTGCCCCTCTGAGACGAAGCTTCTAGGGGAAGGATCAGGCAGCAACATTTGCTGTTCTGCCATATTTGCTGTTCTGCAGCCTCTGCTGGTGATATCCAGGCAAATGGGGTCTGGAGTGGACCTCCAGCAAACTCCAACAGACCTGCAGCTAAGGATCCTGACTGTTAGAAGGAAAACTAACAAACAGAAAGGAATAGCATCAACACCAACAAAAAGGACATCCACACCAAAACCACATCTGTAGGTCACCATCATCAAAGACCAAAGGTAGATAAAACCACAAAAAAGGGGAGAAACCAGAGCAGAAAAGCTGAAAATTCTAAAAATCAGAGTGCCTCTTCTCCTCCAAAGGATCGCAGCTCCTCGCCAGCAATAGAACAAAGTTGGACAGAGAATGACTTTGACGAGTTGACAGAAGTAGGCTTCAGAAGATCGGTAATAACAAAATTCTCCGAGCTAAAGCAGCATGTTTGAACCCATCACAAAGAAGCTAAAAACCTTGAAAAAAGATTAGACAAATGGCTAACTAGAATAAACAGTGTAGAGAAGACCTTAAATGACCTGATGGACCTGAAAACCATGGCATGAGAACTACGTGATGCATGCACAAGCTTCAGTAGCTGATTTGATCAGGTGGAAGAAAGGGTATCAGTAATTGAAGATCAAATTAATGAAATGAAGTGAGAAGAGAAGTTTAGAGAAAAAAGAGTAAAAAGAAACAAACAAAGCCTCCAAGAAATATGGGACAATGTTGAAAGACCAAATCTACGTCTGATTGGTGTACCTGAAAGTGATGGGGAGAATGGAACCAAGTTGGAAAATACTCTTCAAGATATTATCCAGGAGAACTTTCCCAACCTAGCAAGGCAGGCCAACATTCAAATTCAGGAAATACAGAGAATGCCACATAGATACTCGTCAAGAAGAGCAACCCCAAGGCACATAATTGTCAGATTCACCAAGATTGAAATGAAGGAAAAAATGTTAAGGGCAGCCAGAGAGAAAGGT
>NW_012104032.1:0-1864 GCF_000951045.1 Mandrillus leucophaeus
AAAAAAAAAAGAAAGAAAAGAAAAATATACATTTTAAAATACCAAAATCCAAGTAGGCTGAGCTGTATTATATGATTATTATTTGACACTCACAGCAGCTTAATTACAATGAGGAGTAGACATGACTCTACATAGCCAAATGATACAGCATTAAAACAAGATTTTTGATTGCTAGCCCTTCAAATCACTGTAGACTAACGCTCTCTTCAACTGGGAATGTTTTAAAGTTACAAGAAGACCTATTTCTTCTGACAATTTATTTGAGTGATTGTCCTATGAGTAGAAAGCTTTATTATCCCATCTCTGTATAGGAGAGTACAGTAAAGGCCACCTGTACTTGTGAGTTCGTTAGACAATTCATGGCAAATTGAGCATGGTTTAGGTTTCACTGTCTGGGAAATGGGGAGATAGCCTGAGAAAAGGGCAGGTAAACATTCAAAGAGGAGGGGAAGAAATGGTATAAAAATTAATAGAATGTATCCTGTCATTTTTAACCTACACAGACTTCTGTCCATTTTCCTTTCTCCTCCTTTCTATCTACATCAAAATCCAGAAATCACATAGTGGATACAAGAGGAAAATCTGACAGTCATTTATTTAAGACTAAAAAATAGAGTGGGAAACCCTATGTAAGACCCGGTGTGTCTGGCTCTGCGATATGAAGAGTTTATGATTTAGAAGCCGTAGACTTAGCTGTCTTTGAGGGGAATGTGCAGATGGAAGGGGGAAAGTTTCTTTTTTCACTCTTTATTGTTTCCTGTCCTAATGAGAACCAAACAATTTACATCTCAAAAGATCAACCTCTCACCAAAATAACATGTATTCTAATTCTAATTCTAAGACTAAATATCATTTGTTATAAAAGAAAAAACAAATTTAAAAAAAAAATCTATAACCTCAACCTACAGACATTACCACTATTAACTATTTAGCATTTTGCTTTCCATTTCACCTGTATCAATGAACATGAAAAAATAAGTCTGTAGAAATGCGGGGAATTCAACTTATTTCAAACAATGAGTGTTTCTCAAAGTCACTGCAAAAATAGGTGTTTCTGTTCCTTAAAAAAAAATCTGCCACTTTGGGAGGCCGAGACGGGTGGATCACGAGGTCAGGAGATCGAGACCATCCTGGCTCACATGGTGAAACTCCGTCTCTACTAAAAAATACAAAAAAAAACTAGCCAGGCGAGGTGGCGGGCGCCTGTAGTCCCAGCTACTTGGGAGGCTGAGGCAGGAGAATGGCGTGAACCCGGGAGGCGGAGCTTGCAGTGAGCTGAGATCCGGCCACTGCACTCCAGCCTGGGTGACAGAGTGAGACTCTGTCTCAAAGAAAAAAAAAAATTAAAAAAAAAAAAATCTGCATGGCTGAGATCCTCCCACTTTTGACCTGTGAGTTGTGATAAAAAGCTTCCAGAAAGCTCATCTCAGTGACTTAATTATGAAATGCTATCAGTTTGAAGCAGTCACTGAATAACATGAGGTCACAGATCAGGAATCCAGAAGAAACAATGAATAGCAACTTTATCTTCACTTCACTTCTAGCACTGGCTCTCCAAGGTAACAGCCCTATCCTGTACCCAGAGTGGCCCTTCTGGAGGTGGCTGGTTTGACCTATGACTGATGAATGTTTTACATTGTAGGGTCTGGGAGAGCAGACTGGCTCGAGTCCCAGGAGAGAGAAGTATCTGGAACAGAAGGGAAGACTGTGAACCTACTTTGTAACTATGGTACATCATCAGGGAGCTATTTTGATCTCTACTGGTTTCGACAGTATCCAAGCCAGGCACCAGAATACATTCTCTACAGAGCGTGGGGATATTCTGGAAAAGGAGATGCCAATTTTGCCATAGGAAAGTTTTATT
>NW_012104032.1:1914-3691 GCF_000951045.1 Mandrillus leucophaeus
TACTTGGGAGGCTGAGGCAGGAGAATGGTGTGAACCCGGGAGGCGGAGCTTGCAGTGAGCTGAGATCCGGCCACTGCACTCCAGCCTAGGCGACAGAGTGAGACTCTGTCTCAAAGAAAAATAAAAATTAAAAAAAAAAAAATTCTGCATGGCTGAGATCCTCCCACTTTTGACCTGTGAGTTGTGATAAAAAGCTTCCAGAAAGTTCATCTCAGTGACTTAATTATGAAATGCTACCAGTTTGAAGCCGTCACTGAAAAACATGAGGTCACAGATCAGGAATCCAGAAGAAACAATGAATAGCAACTTTATCTTCACTTCACTTCTAGTACTGGCTCTCCAAGGTAACAGCCCTATCCTGTACCCAGAGTGGCCCTTCTGGAGGTGGCTGGTTTGACCTATGACTGATGAATGTTTTACATTGCAGGGTCTGGGAGAGCAGACTGGCTCAAGCCCCAGGAGACAGAAGTATCTGGAACAGAAGGGAAGACTGTGAACCTACTTTGTAACTGTGGTACGTCATCAGGGAGCTATTTTGATCTCTACTGGTTTCAACAGTATCCAAGCCAGGCACCAGAATACATTCTCTACAGAGCGTGGGGATATTCTGGAAAAGGAGATGCCAATTTTGCCATAGGAAAGTTTTATTCAAAGAGTACAGCAAAAGCGACAAATTTGTACATCAGAAATCTGGTTCCTGCAGACACTGCCTTATATTACTGCGTGCTGAGACACACAAAAAGAACTCTTCCTAGGGGTGTCATACAAAAACACAAGCGCACAGGAGGAAGGAGAGCATTCGTTGTAACCACACTGATTTTTTTTTTTTTTTTTTTCAAAAACATCGTTGTAAGTGGAAGACACTGGATCAGAAGAATTCTGTTTTAATAATAGCTATATATAGAAATTTGTAGGAAAATAGCTTGAGCTTTCAGAGTTTCCATTTCCTGAAATTAGATAGCAATTCTAATTTGTAAAATTTTATGATACATGGCTTTAACAGTTGGATTAAGTGTCTAGCATGTCCTACATGCTCAGCAAATTGTAGCTATCTTTTCTTGCCGTCTCTCTCTTTTTCTCTAACTACTTTGACCTCAAAGGACCCTTCTCTCACTATCTGAGAATCTTCTATATACTCCTACTGGTAAAATAATAATTATTATTATTATAACCCTAAAAACATACATGCAAGACCTAGATAGAGAAGGCTTCTTTGCCCAGGGATCATTGGTCAGTGTGCCAGGCTTTTAAAAGTGCATGCTCAGCAAATCCAACAATTAGAAGACAAAAGGATCCCGAGACACTAGCTCCTGAGTTCGTAGACCAGGGCAGTTGTACATTTATTGTGATCTCAGCAAGAACAGGAGAGAGTTCCTCACAAGACTAAAGAGAAGAGAAAGACATTTAGCATTAGGTGGGTGGTGGGAGAGAAGACAGATAAATTCTTGGGAAGACTACAGCCATGCTCTGGTGTCAGATCTGACCTCCCTAGATAGAGACAAGAGGTCAAGTGAGGCAGTGGGTCCTCAGTCCACCTGACAGACCAGGAGGGTACCTGCCACCTCCTGCACTGGTTCAAGCTGCACTCCCAACAGAATCCTTATCATTTAATCTGGATCTGAGCAAAGCCTAGCATCTTTGTTTGGACTGGTGATAGATTAAAGGTAAAAGAGGAAGGAAGATTTAATTTAGAGCCTTATTCAATACAGTTTGCAGCAGCACTAGCACCTTACTGCTTGCAGGCCGGAAACCTCAAGGTCTAGCAGTTCACAGTGAA
>NW_012104032.1:5081-7773 GCF_000951045.1 Mandrillus leucophaeus
TTTTTTGTCATTTATATATATTTTTAATACATTTCACTTTGGGGGTCATTTAGCCTTCACCTGGCAAAACAAACAAACGAAAAGTTACACATAATTCTGTGAATTAGTTTTTAAAAACTTCATAAACCTCACCTTTATCCACTTTTGTTCTTACTTATATTTACCTAGTCAGACCTTCCAGAACTCAGACTTTTCAGAACTTTTTCCAAGTGGATTCAGAACATATTTAAAATAATAAAATTAAAATAGGGGGAATTTTTGCCTGTCACCTTTGCTCTTCTCTCTTTTTCCTCATCTATTCCCACGCCTTTTCTTCTTTAGTTTCCTTCCCCAGCCTTTCCAAACACTCATTATGCCCAAGCCTCTTTTGACACTTCAATCAGAATTTTCTTCTCTATATCATCCGGAGAAAATGCGACGTTTGCCCAGGAACACTTAGCTCACCTGCTTCCCATGTTTTCTCTCATTCTCCACTTGTGTCTGGACTGAGTGTTGCTGACCACCGACAGCATCACAGAATCTGTGAGACCACTGGATGCAGAGTCTGGGGATCAGTGACCTCAGAGGAAACACCTTCAGTGTCCCACGGGCTCTGCAGGTCAGTGCACTCAGCGTGAGCTTCCTCGCACCTTGCTGGGGAAAGCGTCCAGTAGCTTCAATAATCTCATGACCAAAAGACTGAAGAGAGGGGAGAAGACATCCAAGTTCACATTTTCAGACAATAGTAGCTGGCATTTCCTGAATGATCACTGTGTGTCAGGCACCTTAGGTCTATTCACGACTTACCACATGTTTCTGTACGACAGCACCATGGGGAGGCTTCTGTAATTAATCCCTATTGGATAGGTTGCTGCTGATGGAAGTGGGGTCTCCAAATCCTTTATCCCAGAGTCTGTGCTGTTCTGTGCTGTTCTGCAGACTGAGCATGCATTCTCCCCACGCCTTCCTCAGGCTTCCGCAAAGGAGACCTCTGAAAAATGGCACTTAGTCTTTTATTGACTTTTTTTTTTAATTGGCTTTTGGACTAATGAGGTCAGTAAAATGTGTGAAACCAAACTAGAAGGCAGTGCTGGTAAGTTTGTTGAGTCTCTGACCAATATTTGGATTCTGAGCAATCCAAACATCCAGGCAACTTTAAAAGGTCTTCTTGCTCTGAGAGTCATAGTGACTTATACAAATAAAAATAAAAGATTAGTGATAATAGCAGTTCATCAAACACTGCATTTACTTAAATTTTCTCGAACACTATTTTCTTTTTCTTTCTTTCTTTCTTTCTTTTTTTTTTTTTTTTTGAGAGAGAGTCACTCTGTTGCCCAGGCTGGACTGCAGTGATACAATCTCAGCTCACTGTAACCTCCACCTCTTGGGTTCAAGAGATTCTCCCGCCTCAACCTCCCAAGTAGCTAGGATTATAGGCATCTGCCACCATGCCTGGCTAATTTTTGTATTTTTAGTAGAGACGGGGTTTCACCCTGTTGTCCAGGCTGGTCTTGAACTCCTGGGCTCAAGTGATCGCCTGCCTCGGCCTCCCAAGGGTGTGAGCCACCATGCCCAGCCTCGAATACTATTTTCTACCATACCATTTAAATGTCATTCAAATTTAATATTTTCAACAAATTTTGAAAGAAGGCAATCAGGCAAATTTCATCTCAGTCAATCCCTAAACTTACACATGCTATGGCTGTGCCTTCCTCAACTTTGTTTCCCTTTATCCAGTTAAGACTTGGTTGTGCAGAGTTAGGGGCTCCTCAGGTGATAACACGATCAAAGGCCCTGACCCTTGTCACAAGAGTACTCACTAAGAAGCCCTGGTCGGGAGTACAAGTGTTTGATATCTTCTCAGCAACTCTGTGTTGCTGAGAAGCAATTAGTGTTTTTCTTTCTCCACATTTATTACACGTAGTTTACTTTTCCCTGTATGACTGCAAAGGTGTGTATATTTGAATGTATGTTTGTATGTTGTTTGGGTTGCAGGGAAAGAAGGAGTAGAAAAAGGAATGAGAGGTGGCTGTGATTGGCTGGTTGTTCTGAATGCAAATAACTCTATGATTTTCACCTTTAGTGAATATATGAATGTCTCAGGATGGGAGAAATAATAAATAATGCCAAAGATCTTCCTTGGTGGTCCTGTGGCTTCATTGAAGGCATATATTGAAATGTTTCTAGCCGGGAGCAGTGGCTCACACCTGTAATCCCAGCACTTTGGGAGGCCGAAGCAGGTGGATCACGAGGTCAAGAGTTCAAGACCAGCCTGGTCAAGTTGGTTAAATCCCATCTCTACTAAAAATACAAAAAGTTAGCCAGGCATGGTGGCACGTGCCTGTAATCCCAGCTACTCCAGAGGCTGAGGCAGAGAATTGCTTAAACCTGGAGGGGCGGAGGTTGCAGTGAGCCGAGATTGTACCACTGCACTCAGCCTGGGCAACAGAGAGAGACTCTGTCTCAAAAAAAAAAAAAAGAAACGAAATATTTCTGAACAGGGGAAAAGCCAAATACAATGGAATACAATGAGCATTCCCAAAAGACTGAAGAAAGAACACGTAGAAGTTGATTCTTCTGGGGCTCCCAGGAAAGTTGGAAAAGAAAATGAATCACTTAAAAAGTAGAGAACTGATGCCCGGCCCTCTGTGCTTGTTTCTCTCTCTAAACAGGGAAGAAAGGCAGCAGAAAGAAGAGCAGTGTCCCCAGTCTA
>NW_012104032.1:7823-11552 GCF_000951045.1 Mandrillus leucophaeus
GTATTAGGCCATTCTTACACTGTTATAGAGAAATACCTGAGACTGTAATTTATAATGAAAAGAGGTTTAATTGGCTCATGGTTCTGCAGGCTTTATAGGAAGCATGTGCTGGCATCTGATTGGCTTCTCAGGAGGCCCCAGGAAGCTTATAATCATGGTGAAAGGCAAAGGGGTAGCAGGCATGTCACATGGCCAGAGCAGGAACAAATGAGAGAGAGTGAGGGGGAAGATGCAACATACTTTATTTAAGCCAGATCTTGTGAGAACTCACTCACTAAAGCAAAGACACCACCAAGCCATAAGGGATCCACCTCCATGATACACATACCTCCCCCCCCAGGCCCCAGCTCTAGTATTGAGGAATACAATTCAACATGACATTTGGGTGAGGACAAATATCCAAACTATATCATTCCACTTTTGGTACCTCCTAAGTCTCATCTCCTTCTCACATTGCAAAACATAATCATACCTTCCCAATAGTCCTCCAAAGTCTTAATTAATTCCAGAATTCACTCAAAAGTCCCAAGTCTCATCTGAGACAAGTCAAGCCCTTTCCACCTATGAGTCTGTAAAGTCAAAACCAAATTATTTACTCCCAAGATACAATGTGAGTATAAGTATTGGGTGAACATTCCCATTTCAAAAGGGAGAAATTGGCCAAAAGAAGGTGTAAAGGTAAACTGAGGCTGGAGCCGAACCGGGAACGAAGACACAAGGCAAACGGCAGTGAGAATAGCCTTTATTAGGACTCGCGGGCGAGGTTCCTCAGTCCAAAGGTGTGGGCCGAGGAAGTCGCACTGAGGGAGGAGGGTAGGGGCTTTTTACAGCCTGAGAGGTAGGGAAGCTGGTTGTGCAAACAGGGCCTGGGGGGTCTTGAAACTACTAGGGCAGGAGTTGAGTAAGGGTCATGAGGAAGGGGTCTTTGGAAACTGTCAACTGAAACTGCTGTTTATGAACTTGTGGAATGCAGGTGAGCTACAGGTCATGGGGGAGTGTGGTTGCCCAGCCGGAACTCTGACGCATGTAAGTCTGTGGGTGTGTACAAGGGTGAAGGGAGTCTTTAACAAAAGGCCTGCTACACCGAGTAACGCCGCCATGTTGGGTCTAGATTCCTGCCTAATAGAAGGGGCTACAGTTCCCATACAAGTTCAAAACCCAGCAAGGCAGCCATTAAATCTTAAAGCTCCAAAATAATCTCCTTGGATCCATGTCTCACATCCAGGACACACTGGTTCAAGAGGTGGGCTCCCAAGGCGTTGGACAACTCCACCTCTGTGGCTTTGCAGGGTGCCATCCTCACAGCTTCTCTCATAGGTCGTTGAGTGCCTGTGGCCTTTCCAAGCACAGGGTGCAAGCTGCCAGTGGATGTACTATTCTGGGGTCTAGAGGACAGTGACCCCTTTCCCACAGCTCTACTAGGCAGTGCTTCAGTGAGGATTCTGTGTGGGGCCTCCAACTCCTATTTCCCCTCCACACTGCCCTAGTAGAGGTTATTTGTCAGGGCTCTGCCCCTGCAGCAGTCTTCTGCCTTGCCACCCAGGCTTTCTCATACGTCCTTTGAATGTAGGTAGAGGCTGCCAAGCCTCTTTCACTCTTGCATTGTGTGCACCTGCAGGCTTAACACCACATGGAAGCTGCCTAGAGTTATGGCTTGCACCCTCCAAAGTGGCAGCCTGAGACGTACCTGAGCCCCTTTGAGTCATGGCCAGAGTGGCCAGGATGTGGGGAGCAGTGTCTTGAGGCTGTGCAGAGCAACAGAGTCCTGGGTCTGACCCCTGAAACAATTCTCTCCTCCTAGGCCTCAAGGCCTGTGATGGGAGCAGCCGCTGCAAACGTCTCTGACATGCCTTTGAAGCCTTTTCCCCATTGTCTTGGCTATTAGCATCTGCCTCTCTTTTAGTTATGCGAATATCTCTGGCAAGCGTGGCTTGCTTGAATTCCTTTCCTGAAAAATCTTTTCCTTTCTCTGCCACATGGCTAGGCTACAAATTTTCCAAACTTTTACACTCTGCTTTTTAAAATATAAGTTCCAGTTTTAAATCATTTCTTTGCTACTACATCTGAGCAGAGGTTATTAGAAGCAGCCAGGTCACCTCTTGAATGCTTTGCTGCTTAGAAATTGCTTCCACCATATACCCTAAATTATTACTGTCAGGCCTCTGAATCCAAGCCGAGCCATCGCATCCCCTGTGACTTGCATGTCTGCCCAGATGGCCTGAAGTAACTGAAGAATCACAAAAGAAGTGAAAATGCCCTGCCCCGCCTTAACTGATGACCTTCTACCACAAAAGAAGTGAGAATGGCCAGTCCTTGTCTTAAGTGATTATATTACCTTGTGGAAGTCCTTTTCCTGGCTCATCCTGACTCAAAAAGCTCCCCCACTGAGCACCATATGAGCCCCACTCCTGCCCTCCAAAGAACAACCCCCCTTTGACTGTAATTTTCCTTTACCTACCCAAATCCTATAAAACGGCCCCACTCTTATCTCCCTTCACTGACTCTCTTTTTGGACTCAGCCTGCCTGCACCCAGATGATTAAAAAGCGTTATTGCTCACACAAAGCCTGTTCGGTGGTCTCTTCACACGGACGCACATGACAGGTTTTCTTCGCAGAAACCTAATATCCCAAGCAAATTTGTATATAAGACTTCTTATGCAAATTACCTCTCACTGGGCTCTGTTCTTATGGCTATTAGGCAACAAATAATAATAATAAAAATAAAAATAGCAAAAACCCCTCTCTCCCATATTTTGAAAAATTTCCAATGCAACACGATGGTCAATGTTGTTCATTTTTTCCCTCATTTTCTTTCTCTCTAACCAAAGAAGCATATCTCTATTTTAAATACTCAGCAGTGGGGAGTCAAACCTGATATTTGTTCTCTACTAAGGAATAAAACAGGCATACATGTGAGATAACTATAAAGAGTTAGGATATGATAAGGGGTCGGCACGCTATACCCAGAATCCCTGTTTCCAGCTCTGTGGCTGCAGCGTCACACAATTCCAGTGCTCTGCATGAGGCTGGCTGTGCACTCAGAGCTGAGCCCTGGGCTTTGGCAGGACAAGACATGTTTTACTCAGGGAGATGAGAAGGCCTGTCAATATGTACTGCCCCGCCTGCTGTGGCCAATTGTGGCCTCCATCTTCCCCAGTAGGCAGCGATGGACTGAGGGAGGAAAGACACCTGGGGTGCATCTGAAAGATGCTTTGGGCCAGGGACAGAAAAGAAGTGATAGAAACCAGGCTGTGCTTTTTATTGCTGTCAGGACAATCTTCTTAGGACATGGGAGTTTCTAAACAAGGCTTTTCAGAACCAGCTCATTGTGAGTCACAGATCAGATCTGCCCAGTTCTCTGTTGCTGTTGACATTGTTGTTTCCTCTGCAGGATTCAGCGGTACTGAAAGTGTTATTCAGTCCCAACATGGGATCTTTACACAAGAAGCGGAGTTTGTGAAATGCAAATACTTTGCAAATAGCTCAACTTATTTTCTTTCTTGTTTTGGGCAGCATTCCAGTGAGGAAATATTTCACCTGATTTCTCAGAGTTTAGGAGCATTCAGGAATGCAAGGAATAGAAAATGTTCTGTGAACTTGCAAATAGCTGCCAACACTGTCATTCTCACCATCTCAGTTATGAGACCAAAAGACTCAGGAAACAGTTTCTGTGCACTCAGGACATCTACAGTAAGAGAAACAATAAAAGTTGTAGTTAAAAAAAAAAA
>NW_012104032.1:12327-14659 GCF_000951045.1 Mandrillus leucophaeus
CCTGGTCACAAATCTGTTAATAAATGTGTGGCCAATTGGAATTTTTCCTCTGAATTGCCTTTTACATCTTTGTCCATTTTTCTTTTAGGTTATTTGTTTCTCATTTAAAAATGCATGCTAGAGATGTCAAAAATTTTTTCATTTCTCCAGTCTATTGTTTGTCTTCTGATTTTGTTTATAGCACATAGCATGGTATCCTTTGCCTCTAAATATACTCTAACCTGTATATAGTTAAACATGCCTGTCTTCTTTACAGCTTCTGCATTTCTACCATACTTAAAAATAATACAGGTTTATATAAATATTCCCAGATTCTTAGACAACAGTTTTATCATTTTGCTTTTTACAATAAAATCTTTCAACCATCTGGAAATTGTTTTTGTATATGAAATCTATTTTCCACTATTGAAATGTCTTTGTCATATTTTAAGTTTCTTAATCAAATTATATACATCCATATTAAGAACTTTACCAGTATCCAAACATTACAGAATAATATAAGGATCACATTGGAATTGGGTGCTGGAGAAAATAATCACTAAATTCTCCACTGCCAGTTTGAAAGGAGAAATTATTGGCCATTCTACTGGGGTGAGAAAGGCCAATAAGTTTGACTGATGTTAACCAAAGAGAGATTAAAGGATGGACTAAAAGCATAAAGGGGTGACCTCTTGGGGAAATACAAATCTTGTGCAGAGAGAGGAAGATGTTTAACGTATCCTACTCAACTCCTTTCCTGTATGACCGGAGGTGCTTAGTCCAGCTTCCACCCACTCCACTAAGTTGAGGAATAGCTATCATCACTTGTCTGGAAGATAATCATCTTCTGAACTGGCAGAGCACCTCTGGTTCTTGTGACAAAGACATAAAATGTGGGAGAAAGTAGAGAAAAATAAGGTGTGGTAGCCTGCACTTCCACCTTTTATTGAGGCAATTTTTCATGTATGTCTTGTGGTTTTGATGAATCTGTCTAGGTTTGAACCAACTCGAACCTGAACCTACCCTGCCTCCAAAGAGCTGTCATTTTGGGGAAGGCCCTAGGAGCAAGAGGCTGTGGATTGACCCATGTGTGAGCTGGAGGAGGAGGAGGAGTTTGAGCCGGAGAACAATCACCATTCCAGGAAATCATGCAGATGAAGGGCCCTGTAGCCCCCTGAAGAAACCACCAGCACATCATTGTGAGAAAGCACACATTTGGATTTCTACCCAGAGGGAATTCATGGCCAGGCAGAGATAAGAACCAACAGGAAGGGGAAGGAACCTCTCCATCAGAACCCGGAGAAATTCACATAAGGAGAGAGCATCTGAACAACCAAGAAGACAAGGCTCCTCAGCCCAGGGGAGGCTGAAAGGAGAGTCCTTTATTTCTTCCACCACTCTGTCCAGCAGCTGAGGGCTGACATGGGGTGATGTCTGAAAGAATAGCACATCTACCTGTCCCTGGAGCCCCTGGAGTCTTCCTGCTGGGTGTGGGTGGAGGGTAAAGCTTTGACTCAAAAATGCTAATTAAGTTCAAAATGAAAATACACATAGTTGGAACAAAACTGCTTTAGTAACTAAAAGAGAAAGGAAAACCTGTTTCCCAGCAGAAAAGAGACGATTGATAAAGCAAAGTAGAGTGTTGGCATATAGTGAAAAAAAATGAACATCATTTCACACTCACATTTATCTCATGAGTTGAAATGCTCCAGTCAACCCAGTAACATCTGGATCTCTTTGGGTAATTTCTATTAAATGTTCCACTTATTGGCTTAATCCTGCACTTATATTGTTTTGTTTAGAGTAGTTTAGAGTAAGTTTTTACGTCAAAAAAAATCTGATCTTAACATTCCTTTTCAAAAATGCAGTTGACAGTTCCTAGATATTTGTTCTCTCTTAGGCATTTCATCTTGTTCAAACAAATGGCATTCTGATTGTAATTACTGTGGACAGTTTAACATTTTAGGACATTATATTTTTCCACACAAGAAAAATCCATTTGTTTAGTTCTTATTTTAAAAGCAAATTTGCATATTTGTTTCCTGCATATCTTCTATTTTCTTTTTTTATTTTTTATTCTTTTGAGACAGGATCTTGCTCTGCAGCCTAGGCTGGTGTGTAGAGCTACAATCATGGCTCACTGCAGCCTAGACCTCCCAAGCTCAAATGATCCTCCCATCTCAGCCTCTAAAGTAGCTGGGATTATAGGCATCTACCATGCCCGGCTAATTTTGTTTTTTAGAAATGGGGTCTCACTGTGTTTCCCAAGCTGGTCTTGAACTCCTGGGCCTCAAGCAATTCTCCTGCCTTGACCTCCCAAAGTGCAGGGATTGCAGGTGTGAACCATTGCACC
>NW_012104032.1:15373-18439 GCF_000951045.1 Mandrillus leucophaeus
GCCTCCTGAGTAGCTGGGATTATAGGCATGTGCCACCACATCCAGCTAATTTTTGTATTTTTAGTAGAGACGGGGTTTCGCCTTGATAGCCAGACTTGTCTCGAACTCCTGGCCCCAACTGATCCGCCTGCCTTGGCTGCCCAAAGTGTTGGAATTACAGGCATGAGCCACTGCGCCCAGCTGCAACATGAATTACCGTGTTACCTATTGACTTTTGTTTTGTTTTTTAAAATAGACTTAATTTTTTAAAGCAATTTTAGGTTCACAGAAAAATTAAGCAGAAAGTAGAGAGTTTCCATATACTTTCAGGCCTCACACATCCACGGCCTCCCATGCTATGGACATCTTCCACCAGAGTGGTACATTTGTTACATTGATGAAGCTACATTAACATATTATTATCAACCACAGTCCATAGATTACATTAGGGTTCTCTAGTGATATTGTACATTACATGGGTCTGGACAAATACATAATGACATGTAGCCGCCATTACAGTCTCATACAGAGTTGTTTCACTGCCCAAAACTCCTCTGTGCTCTGCCTATTCACTCCTCCCTCCCCCCAGCTCCTGACAACCACTGATCTTTTTACTGTTTCCATGGTGTTGACTATTCCAAAATGTCATATAGTTAGAACCGTAACAGTATGTAGCCTTTTTAGATTGGCGTCTTTCACTTAGCAATAGGCATTTCAGATTTTTCCATGTCTTTCTTGGCTTGATACATCATGTTTTTTGAGTGCTAAATAATATTCCGTTGTCTAGATGTACTACAGTTTATTTACCTGTTGAAGGACATCTTGACTGCTTCCAAGTTTGGGCAATTATGAAGGAAGATGTTATAAATTCATGCACATTTTGAACTCATTTGCTTAACTTTGAAAGAGCATAATTTCTGGATCATATGCTAAGAACATGTTTAGTTTTGTGAGAAACTGCCAGTTTTCTTCCAAAATGGCTGTACCATTTTGCATTCCCACCAGCAAGGAATGAGAATTCCTGTAGCTCCACATCCCCACTGGCATTTGATATTGTCCGTGTTTTGGATTTTTGCCGTTCTATTGGGTGTGCAGAGGTCACTCATTGTTGTAATTTGCAATTCCCTAATGACATATGCATGGAGGTTATCTTTTCATGTGCTTTTTTGTCATTTATATATATTTTTAATACATTTCACTTTGGGGGTCATTTAGCCTTCACCTGGCAAAACAAACAAACGAAAAGTTACACATAATTCTGTGAATTAGTTTTTAAAAACTTCATAAACCTCACCTTTATCCACTTTTGTTCTTACTTATATTTACCTAGTCAGACCTTCCAGAACTCAGACTTTTCAGAACTTTTTCCAAGTGGATTCAGAACATATTTAAAATAATAAAATTAAAATAGGGGGAATTTTTGCCTGTCACCTTTGCTCTTCTCTCTTTTTCCTCATCTATTCCCACGCCTTTTCTTCTTTAGTTTCCTTCCCCAGCCTTTCCAAACACTCATTATGCCCAAGCCTCTTTTGACACTTCAATCAGAATTTTCTTCTCTATATCATCCGGAGAAAATGCGACGTTTGCCCAGGAACACTTAGCTCACCTGCTTCCCATGTTTTCTCTCATTCTCCACTTGTGTCTGGACTGAGTGTTGCTGACCACCGACAGCATCACAGAATCTGTGAGACCACTGGATGCAGAGTCTGGGGATCAGTGACCTCAGAGGAAACACCTTCAGTGTCCCACGGGCTCTGCAGGTCAGTGCACTCAGCGTGAGCTTCCTCGCACCTTGCTGGGGAAAGCGTCCAGTAGCTTCAATAATCTCATGACCAAAAGACTGAAGAGAGGGGAGAAGACATCCAAGTTCACATTTTCAGACAATAGTAGCTGGCATTTCCTGAATGATCACTGTGTGTCAGGCACCTTAGGTCTATTCACGACTTACCACATGTTTCTGTACGACAGCACCATGGGGAGGCTTCTGTAATTAATCCCTATTGGATAGGTTGCTGCTGATGGAAGTGGGGTCTCCAAATCCTTTATCCCAGAGTCTGTGCTGTTCTGTGCTGTTCTGCAGACTGAGCATGCATTCTCCCCACGCCTTCCTCAGGCTTCCGCAAAGGAGACCTCTGAAAAATGGCACTTAGTCTTTTATTGACTTTTTTTTTTAATTGGCTTTTGGACTAATGAGGTCAGTAAAATGTGTGAAACCAAACTAGAAGGCAGTGCTGGTAAGTTTGTTGAGTCTCTGACCAATATTTGGATTCTGAGCAATCCAAACATCCAGGCAACTTTAAAAGGTCTTCTTGCTCTGAGAGTCATAGTGACTTATACAAATAAAAATAAAAGATTAGTGATAATAGCAGTTCATCAAACACTGCATTTACTTAAATTTTCTCGAACACTATTTTCTTTTTCTTTCTTTCTTTCTTTCTTTTTTTTTTTTTTTTTGAGAGAGAGTCACTCTGTTGCCCAGGCTGGACTGCAGTGATACAATCTCAGCTCACTGTAACCTCCACCTCTTGGGTTCAAGAGATTCTCCCGCCTCAACCTCCCAAGTAGCTAGGATTATAGGCATCTGCCACCATGCCTGGCTAATTTTTGTATTTTTAGTAGAGACGGGGTTTCACCCTGTTGTCCAGGCTGGTCTTGAACTCCTGGGCTCAAGTGATCGCCTGCCTCGGCCTCCCAAGGGTGTGAGCCACCATGCCCAGCCTCGAATACTATTTTCTACCATACCATTTAAATGTCATTCAAATTTAATATTTTCAACAAATTTTGAAAGAAGGCAATCAGGCAAATTTCATCTCAGTCAATCCCTAAACTTACACATGCTATGGCTGTGCCTTCCTCAACTTTGTTTCCCTTTATCCAGTTAAGACTTGGTTGTGCAGAGTTAGGGGCTCCTCAGGTGATAACACGATCAAAGGCCCTGACCCTTGTCACAAGAGTACTCACTAAGAAGCCCTGGTCGGGAGTACAAGTGTTTGATATCTTCTCAGCAACTCTGTGTTGCTGAGAAGCAATTAGTGTTTTTCTTTCTCCACATTTATTACACGTAGTTTACTTTTCCCTGTATGACTG
>NW_012104032.1:22629-35836 GCF_000951045.1 Mandrillus leucophaeus
AGACTCTTGGCTTTTATGTTTCAGACACAGTGCTATGAAAGACCTTGTCCTTGTAGTTTTCATTATTTCAGAGATAAAATGGAAAGCAAGGGTAAGAGCCCCAATCATTAAGAACATGGCGTAGCTCTCTGCAGATTGCAGACTCAGCCACCAACTTCTGCCCTATAACCATGGAGATGCCCCCGCTTCAGTCTGTACACAATCCCACAGGAGGAACCACTTATTCGCTTCCTTTTCTACTCAGCATGAAATAATGTTTCTCATAATTATTATCCGAGGCTTTTCTATTTCCTCCTCTCTACTTATTTTGACAACATAAAAATATATCAGAGCCTGGTCGTGGTGGCTCACACCTGTAATCCTATCACTTTAGAAGGCTGAGGTGGAAGGATCACTTGAGCCCAGGAGGTCGAGGCTGCAGTGAGTCATGATCATGCCAATGTACTCAGCCTGGGCAGCAGAGTGAGATCCTGTCTCAAAAATATATATATACATATATATTAGGCATTATGCTGTACATAAAGAGCTTATTATCTAAAACACATGATAATATCTCTCGCTAGATGTAAGCTTTATGGAGATACCAATTTTTTTATCCAATAACCACTAACCAAACAATGATTGAATAAATAAATGGCTGGTTATACTTATTCCCATGTGTAAAGGCAAATTTATGGCCAATGGTTAAAATTTATTGAAAACAAATTTCAGCTCACTATAAAACAGAACTAGCAATCACAGGTTTCCCAAAAAGAAACAGACAGTTTTAAGGCATAAAATCTTCCTTTCTACAGGGAATATTCAAAGAAAAGTAGAATGTCCATTTCCAGTGATGTTGCAGAATTACAAAATGAAATTATTTTGTGCAAAACTAAAAAACGTAAGTTTTGTGGGGGGGAAAATAGCATCAAAGAACAGAACAACCAAAGAGCTTGTAAAATGCATCATGAATAAAAAAAGCTACTTCCAGCTTAATGGAAATTGGATTTTGGATTTGTATTTGAAGCATGTGTAGGATTTAAAATGAGAGAGATGGTAAGAGAATACATGCCAGGCAGGTTAAGCTTATCAAGGGCAATGATCAGGAAATAACAAACAAGAAGGGTTTAGGAAATTAAAAGCTTTCAGATATGACTGAAAGAGCCAATTTTTATTGGAAAATGCTGTGAGATAAGAGGGAATGTTGGCTTGAGGCAATCATTAGTATAAGAGGACTGCACACAGCCCAGAACTGGGTTTATTTCCAGACAAAGAGAAAACATGGTATGACATTATCCATCCTTACCATAAGCAACATTAGGGAATATCTTGAAATTGTTTTTCAGAAAAAGCTAATATTAACCTAAATTTAAACTGTTAAATAACATCAAAGATTTACTTTACAAGCACATTTCTAAATGTACTGAAAAACTATATGTCCATAATAATCAATTCAATGGACAGATAAATTTCCTTTTCCCTGAGCAATTCTACCATCAACTAATAGCCCTTATTGCAGGAAATGAAAAATCTGAACACTTTTCCCAATGTGTCGCGATTCCCCAACCACTTTCCAGTGTGAATTTTCTTAGGGGTGAGGATGGGAACACTAATAGTTTCTCTGCACTCAGGAACCTCATAAAGGACAAACTTTTAAATCAAATAATACAGACCAAATAAATAAAACAGAGCTACATCTTGCTTTGCTTTACACTTTGTTCTCTTCCTTGTCTGGCTGCAAAAATCTCTGCATGATTTTCATTGAAAATAACTCCTGAATTGATGTGAGATTTTACTTACCCTGAGACCTACCCAGGCCTGGTTTGGATATGTTCCCAAAGACTTCCCTGCTCTTCGGGGTACTGAGTTGCCAGAAGGATAAACCAGGCAGACAGTCCTTAGACATTAGGGCTAATTTCTAATTTACCCCCCTGTGTCTTTCTTTTATCATCACAAACATGTTTGGTATCTAATTTGGTTTACTCTTAGAAAAGCATGGTTTGGAGTACATAAAACAGAATGGCTCTTCAGGCAGCAATATGCTAAAGTTTTAAAGATCTTGTAGCTCTATTTTTCTATTAATTGATGCGGGTTTTGAGAATCAACAAGCACATTAAAAAGTAGACATCAACACTATAGTAAAATTAAAACAGTTCTTCTGTCTTTTGTTGTTGTTTCCACATCATTCAGAAAGGGGAAAGTACTCTTTAAAATTAGAAACGGAGAACAACAAGGAAGAGAAATCTATTTTGTTGAACAGCTTTGGTAATATTATTCAGTGAAAGATGAAGTGACAGACGTGGAAACTTCTAGTCAAAGTCTGCAGCTTTTATTTGCATTGAATATCTATCCAAGATGAATCATCCTAGAAAAGCAGCCAGTGGACTCACCATTGTTTCTGCCAAAGAAGGATTTTCTTGGCATAGAATGTTGGGTATTCATTTGGGGTCTTGAATGGGTGAAAGAGACAAAGAACAATTTAGGAGAAAGAAAGAAGAAGACAGAATGGATCCATGGGCAGAAAAGATTTGTCCTCAAGTGTACATCCAAGATTTGCTTTAATATGTTGTATAATTGAAATTTGAAACAGTTGTTAGCACAGGTTCACAGCATCTCAAAACTAAAAACCATTATGGAAAAGAGGCTAAGCACAAAGATGGAAGCACTAAGTGAGTATAACTGCTTTGTAGACAGTTTCATGTCAGTGGACATGTGCCATTTTTCTTCTTCTTTTTTTTTTCCTGCCCAGTGCAATTGCCACATATTATTCAGTGCACAACTTTACGGGGCATCATTCCCATCTTAGTAAGAGATGGAGAAAGACAATGCTGAGAAAAAGAAAAGTAGATTTCCGAGAGCATCAGAGTCTATAAATTCAGCTCTGCCTGGAGTTGCAAAAGTCAAAATACTCTTTTTGGGGATCAGGCCAGCATGAATTGAGATTCTGTCATTTACGGCCAATAGATTCATAATTCTCATAACCAAAAGGGAAGGGAATACTTTTGGTTCTCTGCTATTTTATGAGCTGAATTTATGGTGCACAGAAGCATTTTCTAGTCAAAATAATTAGAGTTATGTAAAGGCAAATAATCATTGGTCTACCATCATTATGGGAAATAAGAGCCATAATAACCCCATGCATGTTTTATGAATTTCAAATGGGAAAAATGTTGAAAACTACTAAAAATTCATAACTCTGCCATATAAACATAAGAACTCTTACTTTTTCTATTTTTACTTTTTAATTTCCACTTTTGTGTCTATTTTTACTTCTTTTTCCTTGTTTTACATTTTTGCACATGATGAAATAATATTGTAAGAATAATTGTATGAACTTTTATTCTCATTTTTATAATTAAAAATGCCTTACATTTATAGTTTGAATTGTCCACTATTTCACACTGTAGATATACCATACTTTATAATTTTCTTGTTTGGGGATATTTTTATTATGTATTTCCAATTTTTATTATTTTAAATAGCATTGTGGTAAACATCTTTAAATATACATTTTAATTTAACTTTTTATCATTTCATTAAGACAGCATCCTAAAACTGGACTTAGTGGTTCAATGGGTAAAACAGTTTTATAGCCTGTTGGTTCCTTGTCTCTCTTAATGACATAACACCTTTTAAAAGCTTTCTAAATTCATTATCTCTATTCCCTAACCGCTTTCTTACCCAAAACCCAGTCCAGGCAGATTTTGATCCCTATCCTTGTATTGGAATCACTTTGTTACCATGTTTTATCTTACTGAATTTCTCAGAATAATATGACAATTTGGTTATTCTCTCTTTGAAACATTATCTTTGCTTGAATTTGGGGATTCCACACTTTCCTGGTTTGCCTTCAACCTCACAAGACACTCCTCCTCAGCCTCCTTTTCTAGTTCACCTTGCTCTTGCTGACCTCTAGATACTGTGTTGTCTCAGGGCTCAGTCCTCAAACATACATGCCATCTACATGCACTCTCTAAGTGATTTCATCCAGGAATATGGCTTTAATTACCATCGATACATTGATGACTCCCAGATTTATACCTCCATCCAACCCCTCTCTGTTGAAAGCCAGGCTCATATATACTATAATCTATATAACATCTATGCCAGATGTCTGTCTGGCATCTAAAATCTAAGATATCCCCAACATACCTTATTCCCTCCCTTAGGCTCATCCCTCACTCTTCCCCATCTCAAGAAAACAGTGATATAATTAACCCACTCGCTACAGCCAAAAATACTGGAATCTTCTTTAATTCTTCTCTTTCCCCCGTACCACACATTGTCAACAAACTGGCCACATAAGATTTATTTTCTGTCAGAAAAAAAAAGCCTGACTTCATTTTTTAATTCAAATAAGAATGTTACATGATGGGTTCCAGCGACAACCCAGTCATTTCATAATTCTAATTCTAAAGTCGATAGATGGATACGGTAAGGAACCTTACATTGAGGCTGTCACCGGTTGAAATATATTCCTGTTTTGCAATATTTCTTGCTTTGTTGTTAAGGGCTCTCCCTCAGACTATAGAAGCTAATAAATTGTCTCTTTATTTGGCACCTTGGGAAATTTTTTTTTTTAGCATCCTGGACCAATGCACCATTCCGGATGGTTGAGATGTACACTTTTTTTTTAAGGGGTAGGAGGTAAGGGTGATGTTGGAAAGAGAAATGGGAAAGAAGCAGCAGCATGACATTTGGACCCTCAAGCATGTTCTAGAGCAGGCTGATTTTAAGAAAGTCCTCATTTGCCTCAAGTTTAATGACTCTGGGCCTAAATGGGACAGGATCACAATCCCATTTGTCCCCAGCAAACTCATATCTAAATGGCATACAAGTTGTCCCTGTTAGAACAATGACTTACTGGAAAGTCATTTCCCACCACTGATTTGAGCACCACTGTTATTATCATACATGAATTTCCATATACAATTAAGCCACATTACAGATTTGCTATTCCATTTAACTGATCTGTCTGCCTACCCTTACTTTTCACTTAAGAATTTTCTTTCTCTTTCTTTTCAGTTTTGTGCAATAGAAAATGTGCTCTTTTCTTCTACATTTTCTTTTAACTGTTTTTTGTTTTGGCATACGAATGACAGGAATTTTTTTAATGTTTATATTGTAGTCAGTCTTTTGGTAGTGGTCTTTGTTCTCTTTTAGGTTTTCTGATGTCCAGTCATTTTATCTACTTACATGCACATGATGTTTTATCTCTTTCTTTACAATTCTTATGCTTCTAATTGTTTCTCTGGGCTGACTGCATTAGCAAGTAGCTTCAACACAATGTCAGATAGCAGTAGTGGTAATGAGCATCTTTTTCCTTCACCTACTTTAATAGGAAAGCCTCTAGCACTTTCCCATAAGTTGGTGCTGGTTTGGGGTTATGGTGTATGCAAGTTTTATGTGATATGTTAAATAATCAGTTATTAGGGGTTTTTTTGGTTTGTTTGTTTGTTTTTTTGAGACGGAGTCTCGCTCTGTCGCCCAGGCTGGAGTGCAGTGGCACGATCTCGGCTCACTCCCAGCTCCGCCTCCCGGGTTCACACCATTCTCCTGCCTCAGTCTCCCGAGTAGCTGGGACTACAGGCGCCCGCCACCTCGCCCGGCTAGTTTTTTGTATTTTTGTAGAGACGAGGTTTCACCGGGTTAGCCAGGATGGTCTCCATCTCCTGACCTCGTGATCCGCCCGTCTCGGCCTCCCAAAGTGCTGGGATTACAGGCTTGAGCCACCGCGCCCGGCCTAGTTATTAGTTTTTATTTTTCAGTGTTTTAACATGAACCTGTGTTGTATTTTGTCAATATCCTCTTCTCCATCAATAAAGATAATCACCCGATTTTTCTTCTTAGCTCTTGTATCAGTTATTAAGCTACTAACTCGTACCTATAAATGCTTAGCTCCTATACCTCGCTTCTAGAGTAGTGACTGCTGATGTCAATCATACACTGCCCCCTAGAGCTAGTTGACTTTTTAGGTGTGTTTTTCTTATCTCTCCAACTTGATAATTAGCATATTTTATTTTGTACATTTTATTAAACGTCTCCACAGGGTTAAGTGAATTTGTTGAGGTAGCGACACTCAATATTTATTGTTTACCTGCCACAACCCCTGTCCATCATTGCTCAGGAAAATCGTTAATCATCTATAGCTAGATATATACCTGCTGGTACCTACCTAGAATGTTGAAATCACATATCTGAGACAGGAGACAAGAAAAATTCCGAGGGGAACTCTCATGTAAATGCTACTTCTTCCAAGCAACTAAAACAGGTCCTCTATTCTTTCCGGGAAAAAAATCCCCTTCTTTGAGGACATTCCTGGTAAGTATCTTCATCAATAGAAAAAAAAATTTACAAAGAAAACCAGAGGTTTTGCTAGCATTTCTGTGGTTTCAGACTCAATGTGATGTGGGGATGCTCTGATTGGGAAAAAGAATGATCAGAAGGTTTCTAGGGAAGAGTACCAGTTTACAAATAGCCAGGTTCTCCAGTGACCACCTCATGTGTCTACTGTTTTCTTCTCAAGCAGAAATGTGAAGACAGGAGAAGGTAGAGTCCAGTTTTACCCAAACCCTGCATGTCCAGGAGAAAGCTAACTCTAGTCTAAGCTACAAAAAAAGGAAAAAAGAATCTCCTTGTTTTACATAATTTCATACACAAAATAATGGAAGAGTAATATCCACAATTAACATCAAAGATCTCCTTATTCTTCACAGACTCGGTGTAGAGGCTCAGTTACTTATCTTATGACCACAGAAAAAAATGAAGGAAGAAAAGAATGAGGACAGATTTGCCAGAGCCAGGGCTTTACCCAAGAAATATAGCTGAGAAACTGTGGGAGGGTAACAAGTAGGCACCTAGGCTCTGCAGGATGAGAACTGGATGCAAAGAACAATTGAGAGCTTTCGTCCCTATCCTCTCCTCATCTTGAGTCGCTAGTCATTGCTGCAAGTACAGGAGAACATAAAACAGAGTTTCAGAAAACTAATATGTAAAACGCGAGAAATTACTAGTGTGCATGGGTGCCCAGAGCTAAATATAAAGCACTCGGATATTTGCAAAAGCACTAGCATGCTCAGAGTTAACCAGTTACTAGACTGCTTTCTCACACCTGAAAACATCCTAAAAGAAAGAATTTTCCTCCTTTGTCTTTTTAGTGACAATTTGGAAAAGGTCTAACCCTTTTAACTTATTTAGAGCTGTTGAGATTGAGACATATAATACAGTTCTGGTAAGAAAATAATCAATTAAGGGAAATAATCAGATATTCTCTCAACCTATTCCTAACCCCCTCAGAATGTACGACAGTGCCATAGAGGCAAAGAGCCTGTATGTTTCTTTAAAGGTGAGGGGAGTGAGGGAGTTTCAGCTGTTAAGGATTTTCAGACAGTCATAACTGAGGAAGCTTTCCTTTTAACACTGTTTGCTTTCTTTCCTTTTGTTTGCTCTTCAGCTCTCTGTATGTTTTGTCTACCTTTCATTCAACATAATGAGTTACTTTATATTAAGGGGGAAATGAAAAAACAATTTTTTTGTGTTCAGACCATCTGGGGGCAGTGCTTCCTTTGACAGAGGCACTGCCAGAAAGGGAACAGCAGGAGGGCATTCAACGAAGTGTTTGATGTAACAGTGAGGTTTTGATTGTAAAAAGAGAATGAAGATTCCCCAAAGGCTAGCCAATCAAAAGAACCACAACACTCTAGAATAGTGAACTAGGCCCAGTGAACACGGTCAATTCCAGGTCTCCAAACTGAATCCACAGAGGCTCCAGGAAAAGGAAGGAATGGAAACTCCACTGAGCACTCTGCTGGTGCTCCTGTGTGTGCAGCTGACCCATGAGTCAGGGGAGCCGTGAGGAGGGGAGGAATCACGCAAGCAACAGAAAGTGGAGGCGGCCGGGGCATTGAAATCTAGAAGGATCCCAGGGACAATCTTGGGTCTACTCTCGGGAATGTACAACTAATAATGAAACTGATGAACAAACAAACAAACTGTATATATGAAAATGTTTCATTCCTCCTGAGCAGGGTCAAATGGACAACTGCCAGTGGAACAGAATCCTCCTTCCCTGAAAGTCAAGGAAAGCGACAGCGTCACACTGAACTGCAGTTACAGAGACAGCGCCTCAGATTTCCTCCAGTGGGTCAGGCAGGATCCTGAGGAAGGCCTCATTTCCCTGATACAAATGCTACCAACTGTGAGAGAGAAGAGCAGTGGAAGATTCATAGCCAGGCTTAAAAAAGGAGATGAGCACTTTTCCCTGCACATACAGGATTCCCAGCTCCATGACTCAACCACTTCTGTACAGTAAGCACACAGTGCCCACAGTCACCTGTACCCTGTACCTAAAGCTAGCTGAGGGGCCCGGGCAGACCTCCTTTTATAAGGGCACTGGGGCACTGACTATAACTGCTGTATATAAAGGGAAATATAAGGGACTGTTTTATAACACAATATCAAACATTTCATTCGAAGACCATGTGAGGAGGGATAGTGTTTTCAAATACGATCTAAAGTATTTGTTTCTCAGTGTGAGGCCCTTCCTTTGCGAAAACTAGTCCAAAAACTAGGGGCTAAATATCAAAAAGGAGAGAGCACTAAAGAACAAAGAAAGAACAGGGTAAAATTCTTGTCTTTGAGCTTCTTTGTAAACTTTTACAAAGATAGAGAAAATAGAAAATCTTGAAAGCCATGACCATCAAATTCAGTAGTGAAAGAAAAAATATTTTGACATGCCAAAAAGATTGGCTTAGAAGATCAAGTACCAAAATCTGAGGGAAAATGATACAAAGGGTTTAAAGGAAAAGAGAATACAACGTGGTAGAAAAGCTGTCTTCTCCTTAAAAGGGATAAAATGTCAACCAGCTAGCTAGAAAGGAAGTCAATGATGTGAGGAGAGGTCACAAACAGTGAGTCCAGCATCCTGCTCTTTTCTAGGGTCAGAGTCCTGAGCAGATAGGGTGGGAGGAGGGTGAATCACATTTAGCAATGATTCTGAACTGAAGGAACAGTGAATTTTGGCCAAAACTGTTTTGATCATTGTTTCTTATATCAATACTCACAAGAAAACACCCATTACAGAGGAAGCATTGAACAACCATGTGGACAAGGTGGTCCGTCCAAAGCATATCAGCCAGCCAGCCAGAGAATGTGTGTCCTTGTCAATTTCTTGAACAATAGACCCATGAACAGATTAGCTGAGGTGACAGAATTGAGTTTCTTTATAAGCGCAGAAGCATGGGTTTTCTCCCACCAAGACAGATTTAGCTACTTCTGTTGTTGTTGCAGGACTTTTCCTTAGTTCAAAGACAGGGTTCTTTGTCCCATGGCCATGAAAATTCAGGCTCACAGACAATTTGAATGGTGAGTAAGACACGGTTTTATTAGGTGAAGAGGAAGAAAAGGGGGAAACAGGGACTCTCACAAGGCCAGAGTCCCTGCTAGAGCACTTCCCACCTAGCAGGTCGAATTCCAGCTTCCACACAGGAAGAGGAGGAGCCTGGCTCCTCCCCACTGCAAAGGATGCCAACTTCTGTGACTCCACCCCAGTGCACAGGCCGCTTGGAATTTCTCCAGGGACTCCCTCCCACCTGGCTGTCTCATTGCCAAATGTCCATCCTGTCAGCAGTAAATACAGTCAGCAGTAAACACTGAGCCTTCAATGTGGAATCATCCCTCAAAGGAACCAACCACACACTAGTTGGCAAGTTGATTACATTGGACCACTTCCACCCTGGAGATATCAGGAATTTTTTTTTTATTAATACATATTCTGGGTATGAATTTGTGGTCTCCTCTAAAGTGCCACACATAGTTGCATGAACTGAGGGTTCAGAGTGTCTCATTGATCATTCTGATCATCAAGGGATTTCACATCCCTTGCATCAACAGACCCACTTTATATCAAGGGCATGTGACAGTAGTCATGTCATATAGCATATAGCTTCATCATATAGCATTAGCCATGAACCACTAGCCTGATAGAACTTTGGAATGACCACTTAAGGGCCCAGCTAAAGCACCAGCATACGGACAGCACACTGAGGGGCTGAAAAGTTATTCTTCAAGATAGCGTTGTGTCCCTGTTACATAAAATACATGGACCTGGGTACCAAGGGGTGGAAGTAGGACTATCAGCCCATCAACCACCACTTTTAGTAACCCACTTTTGTGCTTCCTGTTCTTATAACTATAGGTTCTGCTGGACTAGGGATTCTGGTTCCCTTTGAGGGGGAAAAGGGAGGATGCTGCTTCTACAAGGGAAACAGAAAGGTTTTTTACCAAACCCAAGGTAATATATACTACCTCATAATTTGGGGATCTTCATGGCAGTCCTGGAGGCCAAAAACGGAGTTACTACTGTGTCAGGGACAGTTGATCCTGATTATCATGAAGTTAACCCCACAACAGAACTGGGGAAATACGTCTACAACTCAGGGAATTCACTGGGATAACTTTTAGCAGTTTCATGTCAGTGATTATTATAAATAGGCAACTGTAGCAACTACAGCCTGACAAGAGCAGACTAACCAGGGGCTTATACCCCTCGGTGATGAAGGTCTAGGTTACCTCCCTGGAAAAGAAATCTAGAGCAGTAGAAAAAAATGTTAACTGAAGGTGAGGAGAATCAAGAATAAGTAGTATAGAAGGTAGATAGAGGAGATAATAAATATGAATTGCAGACATGGAACCAACTATAGCAAGCATAACTTGTCCCAGTAACCCTCTTGTTGTCAAAAACAACAACAACAGCAGCAACAACAACAAAAACTAGTGATCTCTATGGATTTAACACAGAGCACAAGTGGATCTGAGCAAGACAAGGAGTGAACTGTATAGATACTGTTGGTTCCCTACCAATATCTCCTAGGCAGTCATGCCAACACACTGGACACCACTTGCTGAAAATCCCAGCAACCCTGAAGACGACTTTGACTTTCTGGCCATGAATGTGGAAGGTGTGGAGAACAAGCCAGAAATGCAAAAGAGTTAATGCTGCAAAAGCAGTTCTTAATCAGTGATAGACAGTGAGTTTAGGCATGATTACTCCAGTTTCTTCATGACTCATTTGGCATAGCTCCAAAGAGTATGCTATGCTGTCTCTTGGAGTTATTGTGACAGGTAGTTAGACAGGCATGAATGGGGCACAAGAGGCCTCTCCCCTCCACCCACCAGGAATCATCAGGTGATGGTTTGGCAGTTATCACATTGCCTCTCTAAAAATGATAATTGGCAGCAAATTATCACTGGCAACTTGCCCAACAGATAAAGACACCTGAGATTGGTAATTGGCTTCCAATAAAATCTCAGGAATTGGCCGAGTGAACCCAGCATGCACATTAAGAGACAAAACAGCGGAGTATGACCTTCTAGGGGCACTCCACCAGAAAAAGGAAGAAAGCCTCAGATGGGCATGCATACAACTTCCTAAACACACTGCTCATGCCCACTTCCCAAGCAGGAAGGAGAGCACTGCGCATGTGGGCGGGCAGCCATCCTAAGGGAAGAATCATGGGAAAGGGGTGCAAGATGCTGGAGGCAGGTCAGCATATAAAATCTTAGGATTAAGGTTAAAGGCTGCACTTGTCCTTCAAGTTGTCCACTTGGGTCTCTTCCAAGCGTACTTTCCTTTCTCTCCTGCTCTAAAGCTTTTTAATAAAATTCCACTCCTGTTCTGAAACTTGCCTTGGTCTCTCCTTCTGCCTTATGTCCCTCAGTCAAATTCTTTCTTCTAAGGAGGCAAGAATTGAGGTTGCTGCGGACCCATATGGATTCACCACCAGTAACTCAGAACCTTCTACCCCTAACATTATCCAGCTGCAGTAAGCTGCAATTGCCCATAGTGGTAACTGTCTTGATGGCACATTCTGTATTGGCTTCCTTCCTTCCCTGATTTACCTCCTACCCATGTTTTGCCAACAAAAAGAGTTAAACTCTGTAAAATAGTTAACGAGATTGATTCTGAGCCAAATATGAGTGACCATGGCCTGTGACACAGCCCTCAGGAGGTCCCGAGAACATGTGAAAGGTGGTTGCAGTGCAGCTTGGCTTATACATTTTAGGGAGACATGGGACTTCAATCAAATACATTTAAAAAATACATTGGTTCTATCCAGGAAGGCGGGACAACTCAAAGCAAGAGGCAGTGGGGTCAGTGGGAGTGAGGGGCTTCTAGTTTATAGGTAGATTTAAAATTTTTTTGGTTGACAATTGGTTGAGTTTATCTAAAGACCTGGGATTAATAGGAAATGTCTGGATTGTGGTAAGAGGTTGTAGAGACCAAAGTTTTATCAGGCAGATGAAGCCTCCAAGTAGCAAGTTTCAGAGAGAATGGATTGTAAATGCTTCTTATCAGACTTAAGGTCTGTGTTGATGTTAATGCCAAAGAGGTATGATGAAGCATGTCTGACCGCCACTTCCCATTCTGGCCTGAACCAATCTCTCAAGTTGAATTTTAAGAGAGCCCTGGCCAAGAAGGAAGTCTACTCAGATGGTTGCGGGGGCTGGGGAGCCTTCGAATTTTATTTTTGGACTACAGTTTCCTAGAATCACCTACAATAAACTATTTACACACAAATTACTGTGTTGAAGCTGACTTTTAGGGATCCAAAACCGAGATACAGGAATTCAAATCATGAGACAACGGTGAAGATTATCTAGAAGAAATGTTGGTGCCCCTTCTCTTATTGCTACCAAGCTGAGCTTTGCAGCACAAGGGATTTTAGCAGCCTCATTCAGGACAGGTCCCAGTGCTTACAACTCCTGAAGCATCTCTCTGAGTGGGGAAACTCAGCCACCTACCTCTGTGACAGAGAACTCATGCTCCTCAGACAGCACCCAATACATAACAGGGCCCCCATTCATATGCCCAGTTTGGGGACCCCAACTCAGGAATTACATAAGGATCCCTAACACTCTCTCTGGAAATGCAAAATTCTAAAGAATCAGAGTAAGGTATTTAAAAAGTGTTTTTTTCACAATATTTTTTCATAATAGAATGAAAATGATGAGAGCAATTCTTGATATAAATACAAATTAAACTGAGGCAATTTAGTGCTGATGAGAACTTCTGCAATAGTTATTTCAGAGCTTCTTGATATAGCATAAACAAGGTGGTTTTGTTTGTTTGTTTGTTTGCATTTGTTTGTTTTTTGAGATGGAGCTTCACTCCTGTCGCCCAGGCCGGAGTGCAATGGCACAATCTCAGCTCACTGCAACCTTTGCCTCT
>NW_012104032.1:35886-39393 GCF_000951045.1 Mandrillus leucophaeus
AGGGATTTTAGCAGCCTCATTCAGGACAGGTCCCAGTGCTTACAACTCCTGAAGCATCTCTCTGAGTGGGGAAACTCAGCCACCTACCTCTGTGACAGAGAACTCATGCTCCTCAGACAGCACCCAATACATAACAGGGCCCCCATTCATATGCCCAGTTTGGGGACCCCAACTCAGGAATTACATAAGGATCCCTAACACTCTCTCTGGAAATGCAAAATTCTAAAGAATCAGAGTAAGGTATTTAAAAAGTGTTTTTTTCACAATATTTTTTCATAATAGAATGAAAATGATGAGAGCAATTCTTGATATAAATACAAATTAAACTGAGGCAATTTAGTGCTGATGAGAACTTCTGCAATAGTTATTTCAGAGCTTCTTGATATAGCATAAACAAGGTGGTTTTGTTTGTTTGTTTGTTTGCATTTGTTTGTTTTTTGAGATGGAGCTTCACTCCTGTCGCCCAGGCCGGAGTGCAATGGCACAATCTCAGCTCACTGCAACCTTTGCCTCTGGAGTTCAAGAGATTTTCTGGCCTCAGCCTCCCAAGTAGCTGGGATTACAGGCAAGTACTACCATGCCCAGCTAATTTTTGTATTTTTAATAGAGATGGAGTTTTACCATGTTGCCCAGGATGGTCTCAAACTCCTGACCTCAAGTGATCCACCCACCTCAGCCTCCCAAAGTGCTGGGATTACAGGCGTGAGCCACCACACCTGGCCAACAAGGTTTTTTTTTAATCCATGTAAAATGTGAGCACAATTAGACGCTACACATTCTGCTTTTACTTATCTCTGAATTTACTCAATGCTCTTTTCAGCCACAAGCATATACCTTTTTTCTCATTATTTTAAGAAATTGTAAAAATGTAAAAAATTGAATATAAACAGGAATATTCTTATCACCCAAAATTAAGTGTTCATATTTCATAAGATTTGCTTTGTAAATTTTATTTTTTTTTAAATAAGAAGAAAAATAAAATCACAGTTTGCCATTTGTTGTGAATGGAGTCAGAGGTTTCTGCCCATCATTCCGGGTCACGCTCTCCTCTCCAAGGTTAGGTCTTATTAAAAACAAATTTGCCAGCTCCATTTTCTCTTTATTTTTCTACTAAGCTAGCTAAAAGCACTCCAGAAACATTTTCTATTTTCATTTGAAATTATAACCAGAGGCCTATTTTCTGAGAGACCAAAAAGTATTCAGAAACATTTCCCTCCTTGAAACCTAGTCACCCACCCACCTATCATAGTATTTCCTGCCCTGAAGGAGAATTCTCACCAAGCACAGAGGAGAACCCAGATCAGAGCAGAAGACTTTTCACTCTGCAGGGGAGCGCTGCCGGCATGACACGTGTTAGCTTGCTGTGGGCAGTCGTGGTCTCCACCTGTCTCGGTAAGGAAGATGTAGGTCTTTCTTTATAAAGGCATCTAATGGGGCTGTGAAGCAGGAGGGATTAACAGAACAGCAACTGCCTTGCCTCTTAGAGCCCAGCTACCTGGAGGCAGAAATATGCTGCCTGAGGCTGGAATCACAAAGAAAGGTGTGTGGGAATGGCAATCAGCTTGTGAGTCTGTTTCTCTCTTCCACATGATATCCCAGTGAAGTCCTTTCTCTCCTCTTTCCCACAGAATCCGGCATGGCCCAGACAGTCACTCAGTCTCAACCAGAGGTGTCTGTGCGGGAGGCAGAGACCGTGACCCTGAGCTGCACATATGACACCAGTGAGAGTAATTATTATTTGTTCTGGTACAAGCAGCCTCCCAGCAGGCAGATGATTCTCATTATTCGCCAAGAAGCTTATAAGCAACAGAATGCAACGGAGAACCGCTTCTCTGTGAACTTCCAGAAAGCAGCCAAATCCTTCAGTCTCAAGATCTCAGACTCACAGCTGGGGGACGCCGCGATGTATTTCTGTGCTTTCATGAAGCACACAATGAGATGAGCAGCAGGGAGAGGCTTACAGAAACCTCAGACCTCAGCATCTGTGCAAAGGTCATAGGGTGTGAGGGAAGTGGTGGGGTAATAGGTATAGAAAATCACTGACTTCTCTTGGAAATAAAAGCTTCCCCTATTTCTTCTCCTATAAGAAACTCAGAGAGATGGCTGTCTGCAAGCTTCAATCCTTAAAGTAACAGTACAGATAATGACGTGTGCAGTGCATTCCAGTTTGACAAAGTGCCTTTACTAAGGTACTTATCACAGGTCAGATTTCCTAAGCATTTTCTCTGTCCAGAAAATTTTTATAATTTGCCTGGGCACTCTTACCTCCAGGAATTTTAAGTCTTTTCCATTGTTAATTGTTGCTTGTTCTTTTATTTGTCCATCTAATCCAAAGCTGCATCTCCTCAGAACAAGGTACCCATTTTAGAACACAACGGGTGTGACAATGGTGGCATAATCAGGAAGGGGACCAGCTGGGCCCACCACAGACTTAAGAGATGACCTAGGTCCACCTGCAGTAGAACCTAGAAGAATGACGAAAAGGCTTTAAAATGCTCCGCTGAAGGGCCAGCTCATGGGCAACACGTTAGTGATTGGAATGCTACGCTTCAGAAAATGATAATATTCGTTAAACCACTGGCTGATACGTGGTGTTGTGGCAAAAGTTTAGAAACCAAGAAATAGACATAGAATAGAGTCTTCTCATATCACTCCTTATAACTCATTTTCAGAATTTGTGTTTCCCTTTCCCACAACCCTAGGTTCTCCTAGATCAGAGGTCCTAGTTCCCAAGGAAGGATGCTCCCTTCAGGGATTTAGTAACCTGCAGCTATGGCTGCCACGTTTAGGTCACTCTGAACTCTCTGTGCCAATAGCCCAGCAGGCAAAGAGAGGAGCTATTAGACTGGAAGGGGTAATTGACCCTGATTATCATGAAGCACCAGGTTGTTGTGACTCAAGGAGGGTGAGGAGGAATGTGGCTATAATGTAAATATTTCACACTGGTGTCTGCTGATATTTCCATGCCCAATACAAGCAGCAAGCAACAGTTCTTGTAGCAACAAGACCTGAAAAGGGCAATGTGACCAAGAACTGAGACTCTTCAGCAACGAAGTTTTAAAGAACAGAAGCTCACGTCATGCAACCTTCCTGTATTAAGAGCATTAAAGAGATTGCAGTCAGAGGCAACCTTGAAGACACAGTGACACAATGGAAATAATGTAGGGCAAGCATGCATCTGAGCAGTGCAAAGAAAGGACTGTAACTGATATCATATGTGCCTTGTTGTCCCATCCAAATGTCTCTCTGATTTTAGCTAGAGTTGTGGTAGACAATCACACTCACCTCATGGTAACATCACCTCACTTCATGGTAACATCCAGCATTAAGAACACTCTCTTTTGTTTTGTTTTGTTTTTTTTTTTTTTGTTGCTTTCTACCCCAAGGCCTTCTCTAATGTCTCAGGAGATCTCTTAGTTTAAGGGCAAGCACAGCCTGAAATTATAGGGACACTACCACCCCTGTTGGCAAACACCAACCAATGGGGAAAAACAGCCAGGGGATAAA
>NW_012104032.1:41058-42250 GCF_000951045.1 Mandrillus leucophaeus
TTTTTTCATTTATTTGGGTCATCCACAATTTCTTTCATCAGTGTTTTGTAGTTTTTCTAGTAGAGATCTTTTACTTTTTTGTTTAAGTGTATTTCTAGGTATTATTTTGTGGTTATGATAAATGGGATTATTTATTTTGTGGCTATTATAAATTTGGTTTGCAGCTTGGTTGTTACTGATGTATAGAAACGTTACTTATTTTGTACATTGATTTTGTATCTTGAAACTTTACTAAATTCACTTATCAAATCTGGGAGTCTTTTGGAGGAGCCTTGAGGGTTTTCTAGGTATAAGACATATCATCAGCAAACAGATAATTTGACTTTTTATTTTCCAGTTTGGATGCCTTCTATTTCTTTCCCTTGCCAGTTGCTTTGGCTAGGAGTTCCAGCACTATTTTGAATAAAAGTGGTGAGAGTGGGCATCCTGCTTTACCCATTTTCTAACTCCTGCTTCCCGAGATCACTTCCTAAATAAACTACTTTCACCCAAGTTAGTTTCAGGCTCTGTTTTGGAAGGAAATCAAACTAATACAAGGAATCTTTGGAAATCCAAAGATTCTTTGAAAATTTAACAAAGAAAGAACAGAGGAGAGTTCAAGGTGAACCTTACTCGGCTGAGCTAATAAAGGCAAGTGAGTGCTTGAGTAAGTAATTGTAAAAAACAGATGTCACATTTTTTTCAAAAGATGATGAGGCAAATCGCATTTGCTAAACTCCCATCTCTGCAGATATGTGATTATGTCTTTTCAGTGTTCAAAAACTTTACTTTCCAGGTTTTAGCTCTTTCAACTGTCTCTCATTTCCCCTCCCCAAATTTTCTGACCCTTTACTATTTAAACTTCGTTCCTAGTTATTCCCAAAATATGTCTCTCTTCTAGTCAGTTTATTACCCTTACTGGCTCATAAGCACTTAAAGCTCATTGCTACCTCTAGCATTTCTCTACTGGTTGTTCCACCCACCCAAATTTCTCTTTTATGTATATTTCTGACTGCTTAAACCATATGAATCTTACAACCACCATCAGAAATCTCTCTTCCCTCCAAGATTTCGTCTCCAATAATCAAAGAATCCTTTAATTCCTTCTCTTCCAAATGTCATACAGTACCAACTGTGAACCAAACAATCCAACTCTTACTGACATACCTTCTTGAGGCATTTGCTATTGTTTCAAGGTACTCATCTTTCCTCC
>NW_012104032.1:44940-46963 GCF_000951045.1 Mandrillus leucophaeus
TTTTGTTGCTTTCTACCCCAAGGCCTTCTCTAATGTCTCAGGAGATCTCTTAGTTTAAGGGCAAGCACAGCCTGAAATTATAGGGACACTACCACCCCTGTTGGCAAACACCAACCAATGGGGAAAAACAGCCAGGGGATAAACGCACTAGCTTTGTGTCCTTTAAGTAGACAATTCTGAGAGGCAACCTGTATGCTTCTTGGGAGATCCTATCAGAACCAAGTCCCACTTGAGTCAGGTATTGCTCGACCCACTTTCTTCTTTTATAGCTTATTTTTATAGATCAAGGGAGTACAAGTGCCACTTATGATACATGGATATATTGTGCAGTGGTGAAGTATGGGGTTTCAGTGTAACCATCACCTGAATAGTGTACGTGGTACTCAATAGGTGCTTTCTCATTCCTCATTCTCCTCCCACACTCCCACCTTTTCGAGCCTCCAATGTCTGTTATCTTTGTCCATGTCTATGCATTATTTAGCTCCCATTTATAAGTAAGAATATGTAGTATTTAAATTTCTGTTTCTGAGTTACTTCACTTAAGATAATGGCCTCCAGTTCCATCCATGTTGCCATAAAAGACATGATTTTATTCTTTTTATGGCTGAGTAGAATTCCATGATGTGTGTGTGTGACATTTCCTTTATTTAATCATCCATTGATGGACACTTAGGTTGATTCCATATCGTTTCTGTTGTGAATAGTGGTGTGATCAACATAACAGTGAAGTTATATTTTTGATATAATAATTTCTTTGGGGGAGGGGTAGATACCCAGTAGTGAAATGCTGGGTTGAAGAGTAGTTTTATTTTTAGTTCTTTGAGAAATCCCCATACTGCTTTCCATAGAGGTTGTACTGATTTACATTCCCACCAACAGTGAATAAGTGTTCCCTTTTCGCTGCATGCTTACCAAACATCTGTTGTTTTCTGACTTCCTAATGATAGCCATTCTAACTGATGTGAGATGGTATCTCATTGTGGTTTTAATTTGCATTTATCTGATGATTCCTGGTGTTGAGCATTTTCTCATGCTTGCTGACCATTTGCATGTCTTCTTTTGAGAAAAGTCTGTTCATGTCCTTTGCACACTTTTCAATGGGCTTATTTGTTTCTTGCTTGTTGAGTTGTGTGAGTTCCTTGTAGATTCTGGATATTAGTCCTTTGTTGGATGCATGGTTTGCAAATATTTTCTCTCATTCTGTAGGTTGTCTGTTTACTCTGTTGATTATATATTTTGTGGTGCAGAAGCTATTTAGTTTAAGTCCCATTAGTCTATTTTTTGTTTTACTGCATTTGTTTTAAGCTCTCAGTCAGAAATTCTTTGCCTAAGCCAAGATCCAGAGGAGTTTTTCCTAGGTTTTCTTACAGAATTTTTATAGTTTCAGGTTTTATATTTCAGCCTTTAATCCATCTTGACTTACTTTTTGTACATAGTAAGAGAAACAGATCCAGTTTCATTCTTCTGTGTGTGGCTAATTTTCCCAGCACTATTTATTGAATAGGGTGTCCTTTCCCCAGTGTATGTCTTTGTCTACTTTGTCAAAGATCAGTTAGTTGTAGGTATGTGGCTTTATTTCTGGATTCCATAATCTGTTCCATTGATCTGTGAGTCTATTTTTAATACCAATACGATGCTATATTGGTACTATAGCCTTGTAGTATCATTTCAAGTCAGGTGATATGATGCATCAAGATTTTTCTTTTTGCTTAGGATTGCTTTGGCATGCAGGCTCTTTTTTTGGTTTCATATTAATTTTAGCATTTTTTCCTAATTCTGTGAAAAAATAATGTTGGTATTTTGATAGGAATTGCATGGAATCTACATACGGCTTTAGGCAATATGGTCATTTTAATAATGTTGCTTTTTCCAGTTCATAAGCATGAGATGTTTTTTCATTTATTTGGGTCATCCACAATTTCTTTCATCAGTGTTTTGTAGTTTTTCTAGTAGAGATCTTTTACTTTTTTGTTTAAGTGTATTTCTAGGTATTATTTTGTGGTTATGATAAATGGGATTATTT
>NW_012104032.1:48044-73343 GCF_000951045.1 Mandrillus leucophaeus
AATAATCAAAGAATCCTTTAATTCCTTCTCTTCCAAATGTCATACAGTACCAACTGTGAACCAAACAATCCAACTCTTACTGACATACCTTCTTGAGGCATTTGCTATTGTTTCAAGGTACTCATCTTTCCTCCCCAAATACATTATATTCTCTATGCAGATAGAGTTTGCCTTGTACCCTTCATAATTCCTCACTGCTCTTAGCACAGTATTAAGCACATAATAAGTGCTGATAAGGCACAAATATTATGCTTAAAGTTTAAATTATAATCATGCTATATTTCTGAAAGAATATCAAGGCAAAATGTTTCTCTGAGGATGTAAGATGTGATAGAAGGTAGAATTTAAGAAAGCAGTGATAAAGGAAAGGACAGATACAATTTAAACATCCAAGTATTTTGATTTACTGGAAACATAAATCTGAAACTCGTAAAAAGATTACTTCTAGAATACATTTCTTACTAAACCAAGTTCTTTCCACACAGAGAAGTCCTAGAAACTGCCTCTGTAATTATCTCTTTGACCTGAAGAGGGCACTGTTTGCTGCTGTTTATAGCAGTTATTTACAAAAAACCGATCTCATTTTGAAGAATCTGCTATTCCTAATACATACGAAATAACTAGAACAAATCCTATGTTATCTGTAGAGACTAGGTCAGATTTCCACATCCTGGAATCAAATTTTCCACCAGTTTAGAAAGGTCAAACCATGGAGGAGCTTTTAGGAACTGTATTTGTGATCCGGTGGCTTTGGCCTGGATGAGAGCTGAGTGAATTCATGTCATCAAGAACACAGAGGACTCAGAAGGTTCTGAGAACTAGTCTCTACATTTTACAGAAGGGATTCAAAAAGTAAATAAAATATTTAATTCACCCTTTATTTAACTTACCCTTAATTCATCTTTTTAAGAAAATTTGCTATCAAGAAAGAGGAAAGCTCTTCCTGACCAACTGTCCAGAAAGACAGAACCAGTCTCTGTTCTCCAGAGAGACAGAACCAATAGGATGAATATATAGATATATGAGAGGGGATTTATTAGAAGAATTGGCTCATGCAATTATGGAGGCTGAGAAGTCCCGTGACAAACTGTCTGCAAACTAGAGAACCTGGGATGCTGGCAGTAGGGTGGCTAGCCCAAATCCAAAAGCGTGAGAACCCAGGGGGCCACTGGCATAAGTCCTGGAGTCCATAGGCCACAGATCCCAGAGTTCTTGTGTCTAAGGGCAAGAGAAAAAGAGCGTATCCCAGCTCCAGGGGAGAGAGAGAATAAGCTGCTTTTCCTAGGTTTCTGTTCTACCCAGGGCCCTAGCAGACTGGATGCCCACACTGAAGATGGATCTTCCCCACATATTTCATTAAGACTCACAAGCTAATGTCCTCTGGAAACACCCTCACAAACATACCCAAAAATAATGCTTTACCAGTTCTCTAGGTATTCCTTAATTCCGTCAAGTTGACACCTAAAATTAACTATCACCCCATCCACGAAGGAAAGATGTTTTATCATCTACTATAATTATCTGAACAGTGTTTCAGATCCATGGGTATAGAATGAAAAAGATCTAGAACAAGTCTAATGCCTTTGTTTCTGTTCTTGTTAACTAGGGTTTTGTAGTGCAGGGGAAGATAAGCAGCCTCCTTCAGTGCTAGTACCAGCTCCACCTCTCCCTGAACCACAAGACCACCCAGTCAAGGGACTTAGCCATCTACTTCTGTGCTGCAGGGAACCTACATGCCCCTGAAAGCACCTAAATGCACCACCCCCTCCACCCTGCATTGGGATCTCCACTCAGGGGTTAGTAAACCATCTTCATCACCTCCTCTGACCAAACGAATATTGTAAATGAATATAACAAATCAGAGAAAATCTTGTTTAAAAGACTTTTAAAACATTTTTTGTTCATTGTATTTTCAGATAAGGAATTCACAGTCACAAGAACCCTGACCATGAGCTGTCTGAGGTGATTAGGACTGGGCACCCTGAGTGTTCTTTCATCAAGATCCACTCATCTAAGAGAGGCTGTCTCAGTGATTGGAGCGGCTTCTCCCACTTGTGCCATTAATTGCTGATGTGCCTCGGTTTTTGAATCTGTAACAATTCTCCCATGAGAACGTGAGAGTAGGTGTGTGATACTCACATATTTTTCTCCTAGTTTTTACTGTTTATAGTCTAACTAGCTAACTCCAGTAGAGTTGATATCCCAAGGAAGCACAGTAGAATTTCCCAGACTGCCCAGAAGGGGTTCTGCTTCCACAAACAGGCAGCCTTCTGCCCACCCCACCCATATTTGCCCACTTACAAGTTCTTTTATATACATCGCTTTATTTGGTCTTCAATGTTCAATAACTTGATTAACTGTGGAAGCTGGGAACTGATTGGATGATAAATACAAGATACTAAAGTTCTGATTGCATAGGCCCCAGAGGGTCACAAAAAAAGATAGATCTTGTCTAAAGTGGCCACACCACCCTGAATATGCCCAATCTCATCTGAAATGGCAAGATCCATTGCAGCATTGGAGTCCCCAACCAGCATTGCAATTGCAGGCCCAGTGAGCCCAGGCAAGAGGCAGAAAACATTCACTCTTGAGACCCTAATTAGTGAACTCATAGCTGCAGCTGACCTGAGACTGGGAGAGAAGACAGCTCAATCATCTAGAGTTTCCTATACAGACTAGAGAGTGGTGGCACATGCCTGTAGTCCCAGCTACTTGGAAGGCTGTGGTGGGAGCATCACTTGAGCCCAGGAGGTTGAGGCTACATAGTTGTGCCACTGCACTCCAGCCTGGGCAACAGAGTGAGACCCTGTCTCAAAAGGAAAAACAAAAAGGACCAGAGAGGAGAAGGGGGTAAATTGTAAAGTAATAGCATATTTACCGATTTCCTGTGAATTTGTCCAGAAAATAGTAGGTAGTGCAGAAATTTAACACCAAGCAAACAAGAGACCACTGCAGAAGAACTCGACATGCTGTACTTTAAGAAGTCCTCTGGAGTTAAGAACATCTGTGGCAGAATGCCCGCTGTTAATACCATTTCCAAGTGGAAATAATAAATGGGAAGGGAGAGTTAAGACTACCGCTCCCTATACAGCTTTTAATTTAGTCTTTTAGTCTCCTTCTTGTTTTACAGGGGGAAAAGTTTACATAAAGCTGAACTATAGAGAAGTCTTATCTAAGATTGGATGACACAAATTCAATAGGGAGAGAGAATTAATGCAAATCAAACTAGTAGTTCTCTGTATTGTGAGTTTTCATTTTTGCTCTGTTGTCTCTTCTACAAAATGAAGACTAATTCCTGACCTTTCCTCCCTCAAAGAAGAATGTGTGCATGAGGAAAAATCAGGTGCCAAGGAAAAGCTGTCAGATGTGCAACACGGAATGTTCCCAAATGAATTTTATGTTAATTGTTCTGAGTCTTCCTTCACAAAGTCATTAACAGAAGCACACAAAAGCCCTTGCCACCAGTATTGTAGAGCTTCTTGACACAGCCAAAATCAGATATTCTTTTTTTAAAAAAGAAAGTCTTCAGCAAATTACGGTATAATTAGATATCAAAATTCTGGTTTCAATTTTCTCTAGACTATCTGAACGTTATTGTTGTTGTCATTATTTTTCATCATTTCTCAAAGTATTAAAATACAATTTGGTCAAACAATTACATAACCAATATCTGTGTTATCATAACCCAGAAACAATTTTCTGATATTGGCTTCAAGACAGAGGAGGGAGAGAAAAAAAGGAAAGAAGGAAGGAAAATAAAGGAAAAAGGAGGAGTAAGGGGAAGGGAAGGAGAAAGGGTAGACGGGAAGGAAAGAGAGAGAGAAAGTGGAAAGACAACAAAAGCTTATAGAGAAAACTGAAGTCACAACATCAGCTTGGCCTGTCTTTTCCCCATCCATCTCATTCTCCTTTCCAAATTATGTCTTTAAAAAACAATTTATCAGCTCCCTTTCCTCTTCATTTTTATTCCCAAATAAATTACAGTTCCGACAACATCTTTTTTTCATTAAACATTATAGTCAAAGTTTTATTTTCTGAAGCAAAAGACAAAAAGTGTCAAGGAGCTTTCCCTAAGGGAGACATCATAAACAGCCCACCTGACATCCCATTTCCTGTTCTAAAGCAGCTACAGCACCAGTACAGCTGATACTCAAGGTTCAGATCAGAAGAGGAGGCTTCTCACCCGACAGCAGGGACCTGTGAGCATGGCATGCCCCGGCTTCCTGTGGGCACTTGTGATCTCCACCTGTCTTGGTAAGGAAGGCACATGTATTTACCTTAACTAGTATTCAATAGAACAGAGAAGTGGGAAGAAAGATTAATCGTGCAGGAATCTAATCTCCTCATTGGGCCCAGATATTAGAGGCAAGAAAGTTGATGGATTTTGTCAGAGGTTTGGATCAAGAGGGAGAAAGCTGGGTTGCAATGGGAACAGGCTTGTGAGTCTGTTTCTCTCTTCCACATGATATCCCAGTGAAGTCCTTTCTCTCCTCTTTCCCACAGAATCCGGCATGGCTCAGACAGTCACTCAGTCTCAACCAGAGATGTCTGTGCAGGAGGCAGAGACCGTGACCCTGAGCTGCACATATGACACCAGTGAGAGTAATTATTATTTGTTCTGGTACAAGCAGCCTCCCAGCAGGCAGATGATTCTCATTATTCGCCAAGAAGCTTATAAGCAACAGAATGCAACGGAGAATCGTTTCTCTGTGAACTTCCAGAAAGCAACCAAATCCTTCAGTC
The DNA here is from genome assembly GCF_000951045.1 of Mandrillus leucophaeus. Classification (NCBI taxonomy): domain Eukaryota; kingdom Metazoa; phylum Chordata; class Mammalia; order Primates; family Cercopithecidae; genus Mandrillus; species Mandrillus leucophaeus. The sequence goes on from NW_012104032.1 coordinate 52,788, forward strand.
TCAAGATCTCAGACTCACAGCTGGGGGACGCCGCGATGTACTTCTGTGCTTATAGGAGCGCACAGTGAAATAAGCAACAGGGAGAGGCTTACAGAAACCTCAGACCTCAGCATCTGTGTAAAGGTCAGAGGGAAGTGTTCAGGGTTATAGGAACACAAAGAGGAAATCATTGTCTTCACTAAAGGAAAAAAAAATGTATCTGACTATAGGAAACACAGAGGGGATGTCTATCAGCTGTAATTTTTGAAATAGTAATAAAATAATGAATCCACACATGCTTTATAGATTTTCAAAATACCTTCACGTGTTAATTCATTAAACGTGCACAAGCCCGTGTGTTACATAGATCAGATAACATATTCTAAGCATCACTGCTATCCAGAGAATCTTAGAGCTTGACCTAAAGCTCTATTCTTTTAGAATTATGTATTTTTGCTTTATTATTTTAATTACTATCTGTCTGTACATCCCATGATCATATCAAAGTCAATATATCCAAAAGGCCAGGCGCGGTGGCTCAAGCCTGTAATCCCAGCACTTTGGGAGGCCGAGACGGGCGGATCATGAGGTTAGGAGATCGAGACCATCCTGGCTAACACAGTGAAACCCCGTCTCTACTAAAAAATACAAAGAACTAGCCGGGCGTGGTTGCGGGCGCCTGTAGTCCCAGCTACTCGGGAGGCTGAGGCAGGAGAATGGCGTAAACCCGGGAGGCGGAGCTTGTAGTGAGCTGAGATCTGCCCACTGCACTCCAGCCTGGGCGACAGAGAGAGACTCCGTCTCAAAAAAAATATATATATATATATCTCCAAAACTGAATTTCTTACCATCTCCACAAGCCTTTATTTTTTCTTCTTTTTTTCCTCCTCAGCCTTGCTCAAGATTCAGGAACACAATAAAAGTTTGCTATTCCTGTGTTTCCAGTTTGGGGAATTTCTTCACCCTCGACTTTCCAGCCTGGGCTATCAGATTTTTATGCATACCTTATTACTTTCTAATTATAAAATGGTGCAAAAAAACCACTACATCATGTCAGACTCACTGTTTCCCATCCATCCATCATTCTTCCTGACTTTAACCTGGCTTCATCCTGTATTTCTTAACGTTCTTTAAAGCATCATTTGTCTTGACATAAGAAAGTAAGGGAAGAAAGCAAACAATTGTCAAGTAAGATTTCATGTACTGCTAGTACTCACCAGCAAATGCTAAAAAAAATTAAAAAAATAAAAATAAAAAAGGAAGTTAACTTCTGGTAATGCTATAATTGCTTCTGGTAAGGCAGCCTTGCAGGTGGTGACAATTTAGATAAACCTGGTCTAACAGTAAGGCCAAGCAGCTGCCATGGTCCAAGTCACCACACCTATGTCTTCTGAGACTTGGGAGAATTCTCAGAATTAGGAGATGCCTGGACCGTGAGAGGATTCTCCCTTATGCTAAGGGAAAAATTAAAATAAATGAAAAAAATAATGCCAACATTTCTTTTTATGCCCACAATTCCCCCAATACATCTCCTTCACTATTAAGCCTCTTGTGGAGCATTTTATTCCATCTGCTCACTGTGGGTGGTGAGAGGCAGTTTGGAATGACAAACTGCTGAAATAATTAAGTTCAATAAGCAGGCTGCAGAGTTTAGGTTGGGGGTCTGTTTGGAATGAGTGGTGAGAGCGACTGGATGTGGGAGAAGCTAAGGGGAAGCCAAGACCAAACTGCGGAATCATAATTCAGATTGCTGAGTCATTTCCCAAACACAACAGCTTCTGTAACGCCACACCCTAGCCCAGCTCGGCACCCAGGCTTCTACTTGTCTGGAAAAGTAGAGTAGGCACCAATCAAAATGAAAACCTTTCTCTCACACAAGGAAGACACCTTCAGGCTATTCAGGTTTTGCCCTCCCTTTTACCCCTGAGGCCCATCAGCCACGCAGACTTAGATTCAGGCTAGTTACCAAGTTTCATACCTAAACTCATTTCTTTCCATCCTTGCTTCTAGTGCTTTCATGCAGCTCCTCTCATTTGAATTAATAAATAATCATTCATCTACTCTGTCTACCTTCAATTGCGTCCCCTTTTAATTTGGTTTAGCTGTGTCCCCACTCAAATCTCAACTTGAATTGTATCTCCCAGAATTCCCACATGTTGTGGGAGGGAACCAGGGGGAGGTAATTGAAACATGGGGGCTGTTCTTTCCCATGCTATTCTCGTGATAGTGAATTAAGTCTCACAAGATCTGATGGGTTTATCAGGGGTTTCTGCTTTTGCTTCTTCCTCATTTTTCTCTTGCCGCCGCCATGTAAGAAATGCCTTTCACCTTCCACCATGATTCTGAGGCCTCCCCAGCCATGTGTAACTGTAAATCCAATTAAACCTCTTTTTCTTCCCAGTCTTGGGTATGTCTTTATCAGCAGCATGAAAACAGACTAAAATACACCCTTCAAACATTGCTTCACACAGCTGCCTGAGTGAGCATCCTATAATAAAAATCAGATCATGTACACATACCTCTGCCTCAATAAAGCCTCATTTCCCGCAGAAAGGCCCTGATTATTTAGAATATAGGTCCGTCAAAGCAGAGGCCACCACTGTATTTCCAGCACTTACTATACCTGATAGGGTAAATGGTCAGGGTCATCTATTCATGGATTAATTAGGCTGTCCCCTGCTTAGCAACTTTGCCTCATTTGTTGCTATATTCCCATCTCCCAACAGCATACACGCTCAACCTCTCAGCAAATGAAATTGTTTCCTACATCTATGCCTTTGCCAGCATTGTCCCCTCAGCATGGAATGCCTATCCCCAACTAACCACTTGCCTATTATTTGAAAGGTTCACAAGCCTCCTCTCTTCTCTGAATCCTTGTCCTGACCCTCTTGCACTAGTAGAACTAATCACTTTCTCCTTTATCTCCTAACTGAAACCCTAAGCATATTTCTAATGTGGCAAATCTAACACTTTATGGTGTTTATAGGTATTTTTCACTGTCTCCTCACTAAAATGCAAACTGTTAGTTACCAAGGACACAGTTTTACTCATTTCAATAGCAACTGTGCTTACAACAATCTTTAATTCGCAGAAATGATTTTTTAAAGTTTTTTGAGTGAAGGTAATTAATTGATGGGCATTTTCCTCATTAAACATTGTAGAGTAAAAATGGATAAATTTTCTATTTTGCTATCTCCTCTATAGTTGTGTCAACTCAGAATTCTGAGCTAACTCACAGGACTGTATGGCATGTCAAAAATTAATAGTAACAACAGTATCATGCTGATAATAAAAATATTAGTAGTAGCTAACAATTATTGAGTATCTATATGCACCCCATATTCTGAGAGGTGCATGACATACTTTATATCATTTAGTAGTCCCAACAAATCCATGCTGTAGCTACTATTGATATTCTAATTTTATGTGAAGAATTAATATAAGTTCAAAGAGGCCAAAATGCCTAGAATCACACAATGTATGACACCTTAACCACTGGACTTTTTGCCTTCCCAAAGGGTGGCAAACTGCTATAGCACCTCAGTCTTATTAATGTAACAGACACATAGAACATAAGAAAGAAATTCATGAAGACAGTGCTGTATGCCATACATGCACTTGTAGTCCTCACTTTTTCTAGAGTAGTAATTGCAAGATGAGACTTATTTCAATTATCTTTATTAATAGAAGTTAAACGTAAAAATGACACTATTACCATTATTGTTTACATAGGAAATTTGTGCCTTTTTAACATTAGTTTGTAATTATTTGACTTGGGATTACACAACATTTTAAACTTCTTCAGTGCATTTTTCAATAGCATTTAGGTTTAAAATGCAGTCTTTGGCAGGGGCATTAATAAATGTTTCAAATGTCATTTTGTATAACTCTATGAAGAATACAAGAGTTTAGAAGAAATTTCTAACCTTCCCAAGTTATCCAAATTTCCAAGTTATCATAGGAAAATCCTTCCTTTGTAACTTTTTAAACTTTTTTGTATATGGTTGGGTGTTTCTATGAAATCTGCTTTTCCATTTTTTTGCTTCAGTGAAAAACTAATATATTGTGAAAATGTTCCCATATAAACAAGCAGTTTTTCTATAGCATGAGTTTTCCATGGCTATATTATATTTTTGAAATATACTTCATTTTACTCAATAACTTGAGGGGTTTTTTTTGTTTTTTGTTTGTTTGTTTTTTTCAGATGGAGTCTCACTCTGTCACCCAGGCTGGAGTGCAGTGGTGCAATCTTAGCTCACTGCAACCTCTGCCTCCCAGGTTCAGGCAATTCTCCTGCCTCAGCCTCCCGAGTAGCAGGGATTACAGGTGCGCACCACCCTGCACAGCTAATTTTTGAATTTTTAGTGGGGGTTTCCTTGTGTTGGCCAGGCTGGTCTCAAACTGCTGACCTCAATTGATCCGCCTACCTCGACCTCCTAAAGTGCTGGGTTTGCAGGCATGAGCCTCTGCGCCCGGCCTAACTTGAGTTATTGATCGAGTAAATCAACAAATACAGTAAGCATGATAAGTACATTGTTTCCAGACTGGAGCTATTATAAGTAAAACTGTAATTTTAAAAAGATGCTTGTACATAGAATAGTATGCAAGTAAGAGAGAGCCCAGATCAAAGTAACTGAAGCAAAACAAAACCAAACAAAAATCTGTTGGCTAATAAAACTGAAAAATCTGGGTTAACTACTTTAGGAAGGACTGGACTAAATGCTCAAATCATATCACCACAGCATGTCTCCATCGTTTAGCTCTTGTTTATATTGGCTTTACTCTGAAGCAAGCTCAGGCCCACGTGATGGCAAAGATGGCCACCAGGAGCCTCAGACTTGTGTCCTACTGTGTTAGTTTCCTCCTGCTGCTGTAACAAGTTACCACAAAAATGGTGGCTTAAACAATATTACTTTATTATCCTACAATTTGGGAGTTCATAAGTCTCAGTGCACTAACACAAAGGTGTTGGCAGGGCTATGTTCCTTCTATAGGCTCTAGGGGAGACTGAGTGAAACGCTGAGCTTCCCCAGCTTCTAGAGGCTGCTGCATCCCTTGGCTCATGGACCTCTTCCATCTTCAAAACTAGAAATCACAGCACTGTGACCTCTACCACCGTTGTCACATCTCCTGTCACCTTCATGGACCGCCTGAGCCTAGACCCTTGAGATTACATTGCGATCCGCCAGATATTCCAGAATAGTCTTCTCATCTCAAGATTCTTGGTGAATCCCACTTTCTGAATCGCATTTTCAAGAACATTTGCCACATAAGGTAACATATTCATAGGTTCTGGGGATAGGTGGTGGACATTGCTATAGACCAAATGTTTGCATCCCCTCAAAATTTGTATGTTGAACTCCTAATCCCCAAGGTAATGGTATTAAGAGAAAGGACCTCTGAGAGGTGTTTAGGTCATGAGGGTGGAGTTCTCATGAGCGAGATTAGTGCTTTTATAAAAGAGGCCCCAGAGAGCTGCCTTGCCCTTTCCACCATGTGAGAGCACAGCAAGAAGGCACCATCTATGAACCAGGAAACGGCCCTCACCAGACACTGAATCTGCTGCTATCTTGATCTCGGATTTCCCAGCCTTAATTGTGAGAAATAAATGTTGGTTGTTAAAGCCACCCAGTCTATGGTATTTGGGGTATAACAGCCCCAATGGATGAGACAGACATCTTTGGAGAGCTATTACTCTCTTTACCATACCTGCCAAATTAACAACTCCAGTAGAAGAAAGAGGCTTCTTTTGTGATAATTCCAGAAAATGTCATGGGCTGACTTTGCTTAGACTAATTTCTTCAGATTTAGGAAACAGGCAGAGGTGGTTCCTCAAGGCAAAGCCAAGATGCTACTAGAAGAGGAATGAATAATGGATACATAAAAATAACAGATGACCCCAATGCTATTAATTTCTTTCAAACTCCTTTTTGCCATCAGAAAGCAGTAATAAACTCACATATCAATTCCAATAAAATAATTTTTTAAATCGCCTAAACTTACCTTTCAACATAGCAAGCAAAAAGCAATGAATAAAATTGCTTCACCAAGATATGGAAGCTCTGTTGACCAGAAATTCAGCATAGATAGTTATTCAAGATAATTTCAATGTGTTCAGCAGATAAAGGGACAAGTAAGAACTCTTTAATGGCAACTTTAGCTGAGAGATGTGTTAAATTGTATATTTGGTAGACTGAAACTAAAGAATAAAAAAAGAGACAGCTTGATATAACTTTCTATGCCAAACCCAATGTTATACTCTAAATCTAAAACTCCAGAAAAAGTTTGAAAGCAACAAATATGAAGTCAGGAAAATCATTCTAAATTACCAACTATTTAGGTATAATCTTGAGCATTTCAGCTGTAGGTGAAAGTCTTATTTAATCAGCTCACATAGATTCTCACATGCTATGAATAATAGTTCATTTGGATATCTCTTAAAAACAAGGAGGGATAAAGACAGGAAGGAAGAAAGCTGGCAGGTAGTAAGAGCCAAAGTAAAGATATTATTTTGATTAAAATATACTCATTATTGAGGTATCCACAAATATTTGAGAACACATTGAAGAAGTAAGACAGGTCAGAAAATATAAGTATATGATCAGCACTTAGCAAAAACAGTTGAAGAGAAAGAAAGAGCAAACGAAAAATTGCTTAAAGCAACACAGATATTCAAAGATAAAGAATTAAAGCCGAAATAAATGTGACAGAAATGGAATGGAAGGAAAATGAGGATAAATATTTAAAAAGTTATGAAACATTGGCAAAAATAGCTGAAGAATGCAGAATAAAATGTCCCAGAAAACATTTATCAAAGGGTTATATTTTATTAGCATTCAGTAGTCACAAGGCAAGAAATATTATGATAGCTATAAATAAATACATGAGAATGTTTAAGGTTTTATGATGATCGCGGCTTTACTGTTCAATATATATTAAATAAACCACAAGTTATCTATAATACAGTTCTGAATAAAATTTAGGAAAAGTAGAGTCAAGTGCTTCAATATAGAAAAATACAGAAATAATTAACCATAATGCAGACAAAATGACACCCAGTTGTAGACAGCACTACAAGCATTGAAATATTCAGAATATTATTTGATTAAAAAAATAAACTTGTGTAAAGATACCCTAAGCAATACCAAAGATACACACACACACACACACACACAGATACACACAACACACACCCGCTATATATAGGAAGGAAGAAAGTTTCTTTATTGGAGACACAGTTTACACATTACCTCATGTTTCTATGAGATGCTATAAGAAAAATTCTCTTAAGATTTACTACATGGATAATATATTTATATAGTGTCTGTGTGTATGTATAGTAAACTCTAATATATATATATATATGGATATCTTACAGTCTTATAGACTATGAGAGTGAGAGTAAGAGAGAGAGAGAGGAGTGTATACCTATTTCCTCTCAAAAAGTCCATATTCTGGTAACTCCCTTACTCCCCATTCCCTACTATCCAATTTGATCTAGCCTTGATTTCCCAGGAGGTTCTCTTCCAGAAAAATGCCTGTAGCTATAAAGTAATCTTCATCTTGGCTGTTTCAAATTTCAATGCAGGATTTCTATTGAGCCAATACCTTACCATTTTCTTTCCTTCGTGGAATTGTGCTTTGTCATGATGCAATAAGTTTTCTATTAAGTATATCATAAACAACAGTCCTACAGAATTCATCACTGGACATACTATAGCTTCTTTATTGGGGACACAGTTTACATATTACCTCATGTTTCTACGAGGCGCTATAAGAAAAATTTCTCTTAAGATTTACTGCATGGATAATTTGTACCTATACTTGTAGTTTGTTTTTATCATATGGATGAGGTAATTATCAAAGGACTGATTGTTTTCCTTCTTTACACTGACTGCGAATAAGTTCAGAGCCAATGTTAGCTTAACTCCAACTATAGAGGCTGATTTCATATATTTTGATTCCAAATCTAATTCAAGGTTTAGGTTCCTGCCCTTATTTTTTTCTTGATTTTCATATTTCTTTGCTGTTGTTTTTGTAGATTTTTCTGTGCCTTATACTTTTTTTCAAAGATAATTAAAACAGTTTGTGAATTCAGCTGGGTAGATAAATGAATGAGGCAGACAGAAAGGAAATTTACATGGTGGGTTAACAAACTTACATAATATGTAGATGCATATAAAAAGACATATGAAGAAAACAATGTCTCTAATATATCTAATCCTCCTTATGAACGATCCCATCCACCAAATAGTCAAGAAACTTAAATTTTATAAATTGCAATTAACAATGTCTCATTTTATTCAGGTTTAAAGAGTTCCTTTCACTTTAAATATTCAGTCCATTTAAGTTCAATTCCGTGTTAGGGCTGATGTAAAGTCTCTCTTAGATGACTCGGTCCCTTTAGGTGATATGTTTGGAATTCCACCATCTTATCCTTTTCTTTCCATGATGAAATTTAGGTGATAAGGGGAGACAGTAGAGTGTCACCTGAGGCAAAAAAAAAAAAAAGGCTTAAATCCATGCATTGCCTTCTGGATCTTTTGGTATGAGCAGCTGAGCAGCCAATCTACTCTGTTCCCTGTGTAGGTACCTATTTATGTATGGATTGTCCCACCTGGACTTTTGGGATTATGTGTTGACACCACTGCTGAAGCCAATTGTTTCAGCTGCTTGACTCCATCTCAAAGACCCTCATCATGGGCACTTCTTTGTCCTTAGCCCAGGACTTTGCCAGGTCACTAGCCCTCTCAACTCTCTGCATCTACTTCCTGGACCCCTGGGGACTTCTGGATTCCCTGCACCTGTAAACAGACCACGGGGATTCTAGAAAGTAGCCTCTGACTCACGTAGCCAACCCTTGATTTGTTTCCAGGGCCATCTTCCCACATCATAAGTGAGACTTCCCCCAATACTTATCTAAACGCTTCTAGTCTTTCCTAACCCAATCAGTGTAGCAAATCAGGGGAAAGACCAGAGTCCTGACACCTAAGTTCCTTGTTCTGCCTCTATTTTTCTTTATCCTCTAGGACCCAAAACACTGACCTCCCTCTCTGTCCTGCACTTTCCTGTCAAACTTACGTAAAACTCTGTGATCAGGTCCAGCTGGCCTTACATATAATATGGTAAAGAATACAATAAATAATTAAGAAAAAAGTGTTACACCTGAAAAAAACCTTACTTTTAAGCCAGTTCTCTTGTTAAGTAATCAAAAATCCAAATTTAGATGTCAGAGCTGAATATTAATTCTTTCTATTTCCATTCCTCTCAGAATAATCTAATCTCTCCCCACTCAAGACAGATAGATTCCTCAGAAGAATATAGATAAGGTTATGTATCTGAAAATGTAAAGGAGAAAAGAATATTAATACATTTCAAAAATATAATCTCACTTACAAGTAGAGGGAGCAAATATTTTATATCTCCAAGAGCACATATGGGAAAATCACCATAGATACTTTCAAAGAAAGTAAAAGACTGCCAAAATCATAAGAAATTAAGAAAATGAAGAAAAAGACAAGCCACAGACTGGGTGAAAATATTTGCAAAACACATATGTATTTTTTTAAGTGGTATCCAAAATGTACAAAGTACTCTTAAAACTCAACAATAAGCCAGGCATGGTGGCTCACACCTGTAACCCCAGCACTTTGCTAGGCCAAGGTAGGCAAATCACCTGAGGTCAGGAGTTTGAGACCAGTCTGGCCAACATGGCAAAACCCTGTCTCTACTAAAAATAGAAAAATTAGCCAGGCATGGTGGTGGCAGCCTGTAATCCCAGCTACTCGGGAGGCTGAGGCAGGAGAATCACTTGAAACTGGGAAGTGGAGGTTGCAGTGAGCTGAGATTGGGCCATTGCACTCCAGCCTGGGAAACAGAGCAAGACTCCATCTCAAAAAATAAATAAATAAAATAAAATAAAACTCAACAATAAGAACACTTAAAACCCAATGAAAAAAATAGGCAAAGATCTGAACAGACACCTCACCAAACAAATTATATAGATGGTAAATAAGCACATGAAAAGATGCTTAACATCAAATATTATTAGGGAATTGCACATTAAAACAGTGACATATCACTACATGCCTATCAGAATGGCTAAAGTCCAAAACACTGAAACCATCAAATTTTGGTGAGCATATGGAGCAACAGGAACCCTTATTCACTGCTGGTAGAAATGCCACTTTGGAAGATAGTTTGACAGTTACTCATAAAACTAAACGTTCTCTTAAGATATGATCCAGCAATCAGGCTCCTTAATTTTAACTCAAGTGAGTTGAAAACTTTTGTCCCCATAAAAATCTGCATGAAAATGTTTGAAGTAGCTTTATTTATAATTGCTAAATCTTGAAATCAACCCAGATGTCCTTCAATAGGTGAATGTATCAACAAACTATGGTATATCCATACAGTGAAATATTATTCAGTGATAAAAAGACATGACCAGGCCGGGTGCAGTGGCTCACGCCTGTAATCCCAGCACTTTGGGAGGCCAAGGTGGGCTGATCACCTGAGGTCAGGAGTTCGAGATCAGCCTGGGCAACATAGTGAAACCCCATCTCTACTAAAAATACAAAATCAGCCAGGTGTGGTGGCACATTCCTGTAATCCCAGCTACTCAGGAGGCTAAGGCAGGAGAATCACTTGAACCTGGGAGGCAGTGGATGAGGTGAGCCGAGATCGTGCCATTGCACTCCAGCCTGGGCAGCAAGAGTAAACATCTCAAAAAAAAAAAAAAAAAAAAAAGACATGACCACAAAAGACGTGGAGGAACCTTACCTGTATATTGCTAAGTGAAAGAAGCCAGTCTGAAGACTGTATACTATATCATTCCAACTATAAAACATTCTGGACAAAAACAAAACTATGGGGAGAGTACGCTGATCAGTGGTTGCCAAAGGTTTTGCAGGGAAGAAAGAAGGATGATAAATAGAACACAGGGAATTTTTAGACCAATGAAGCCATTCTGTACAATACTATAAGAGTTATAAGAGTGGATTATGTCATTACATACTTGTCAAAACTCATCTAATGTATAACATAAAGAGCAAAGTCTAATGTAAATTATGGGCTTTAGTTAATATATTAATATTGGCTTATCAATTGTAACACAAGTATGACATTAATGTAAGATATCGATAATAAGGGAAATGGGGAGGATGAGGGTTGAGGGGGTGTATAAGAGCTCTATATTTCCACTCAGTACTAATACATCACATGCTAGTCTTAATCTTTTTTTTTTTTTTTTTTTTTTTAGGTGGAGTCTCGCTCTGTTGCCCAGACTGGAGCGCAGTGGCACGATCTCAGTTCACTGCAAGCTCTGCCACCTCCCAGGTTCACGCCATTCTCCTGCCTCAGCCTCCTGAGTAGCTGGGACTACAGGCGCCTGCCACTATGCCCGGCTAATTTTTTGTATTTTTAGTAGAGATGGGGTTTCACCGTGTTAGTCAGGATGGTCTTGATCTCCTGACCTCATGATCCGCCCACCTCGGCCTCCCGAAGTGCTGGGATTACAAGCGTGAGTCATCGTGCCTGGCCAGCTATTCTTAATCTTAAAAAAGAAAATATATTCTAGCTACTGTATTTCACAATGCTATGATCATTCCTTGTCTTACTTAGTCCATTAAGGCTGCCATAACAATCATAGACTAGGTAGCTTATGAATTACAGAAATTTATTCTCAGTGTGGAGGCTGGGAAGCCCCAGGTCAAGACACCAATGGATTTGGTATCTGGTAAAGGCCCATTTCCTGGCTCATAAGTGACATTTTCTCAAGGCACCAATCTTATTGATGAGGGCTTTGCCCTCATGACATAGTCACTGCCCAATGGCACCACCTCCTAATGGCAATTAGGTTTCAACATTGAATTCCAAGGGGGAAGACAAACATTAAGATTGCAGCAGTCCTTTCCTCTCTATCAAATCCCTGCGTATCCATCTAGATCCTTAGCAAATACAACTTAGACTATATAGCCCATAATGATCTACTTTGCTAATCAACTCACATATGACTTCTTGACTCTGCCATATGGGCGACTTTTTAAAATATTGACTTATATTTCTATTTAATCATGTACAGGTTTATATGTGTCAATATTCAGAACCATGATTTACACACATAGAAACATATAAATTAAGCCATCATCATCACTTCCAATCATACACACACATGTTCATATACAGCATCCAATAAAGCATCCTATTTAAATTTGGTAATAAATAAATATTTACTACTTGAAAGATCAACTGACTAAAGAAAATAATATATTCCAATTCATCCACTTTCCCAAAGGAGGGTTCTACACAACAATCACTAGTGTGTGCCTTTGGTCACAGTTTTAAGTAACAGCAAACAGTGAAAAACAAACAGAAAATGTCAGGCTGCTCTCATTTGCACTCCTGCTTCAGATATAAATGCTTTCAATTATTCTTCTAGCAAACCACATTGCAAATACCTAAAATTTCCTTTTGCCAGTTAGAGGTAAACTCAGTCTCCAATTTCTATCCATAGAAGAATTAAAGCAATTCTATTTGCATCCAGTGTGACCGAAGGCTGCCTTTCTCAAAAGATACCTATGTGGCCTCAGTAATCCAGATAAAAGGCTCACTCACTCAGTGTGGCTGCTGTACTTCTTGCCTCTTGTCTGTATAATCTACTGAAATTAGGTACCACAGCACTTTCTCTCCAACAAATCCATGGAAAGTAAGAAAAGATGTTGAACTACTCCAGGACTCCCAAATTCAGGTTCAAATTTTCTTTCATCATAGAAGTAGAAACTTCTGGTGAAACACGGTAATAGCTCAGCAGGAAGTCAGCACAAACCTCTAAAGGCAAAGCAGGAGGCCTGAGCCCTCCCCTCTCTCCCTCCATCATAAGGAGCCCTGCTGTGGAGACTTCCATGGGGACAAGAGAGGAGAAATCGTTTTGCTACTCAGATCCCAGGACTGAGTGACATAGGAATGGAAGACCCAAAAATTTGAGTAAAATTCCTAGACCTTGGTTTCTGAAACTATCCTGACTCTAAGATTAAGCAACTTCTCTTCTTCCATTTCTTCTTATAAATCTCTCCTTGGGGAACTTTCCTGGGTGGATAAAACCTATCGAAGAGGGGAAACAGTTGTGGAGATTAAAGTTAGAAGAAAAAAAAAGTCTTTTTTTTTGTTTAATCCTATTTTCTCATTATTTATCTGAGGTAATCAAGATCCAGAGAAGTCCCTCCCTTGCCCTACATGGAATAGCAGGGGATTCCACAAGGATTCTGTTCTTGCACTGACTCCCACCCCCAGTCTGTGTCTGCACTTCATACCAATCACTAAATATGTTATTAAATAGGAGGGTAAAAGTTGTGAATATCACCCTGGCCTAGATGGAAGCACACAATACACACAATACCATACTATAACAGATATTCTACTAGACATGAGAGAGTCGATACAGGCTAATGAAGAAACGAGAGGAAAAGATGAAAAAATTGACATCTACAAGTATTCATGGCCGGGTGCAGTGGCTCACGCCTGTAACCCCAGCACTTTGGGAGGCCGAGGCGGGCGGATCACGAGGTCAAGAGATCGAGACCATCCTGGCTAACACGGTGAAACTCTGTCTCTACTAAAAACACAAAAAAATTAGCCGGGCATGGTGGCGGGCACCTGTAGTCCCAGCTGCTGGGGAGGCTGAGGCAGGAGAATGGCATGAACCCGGGAGGCGGCGGAGCTTGCAGTGAGCAAGATCGTGCCACTGCACTCCAGCCTGAGCGACAGAGCAAGACTCCGTCTCAAAAAAAAAAAAAAAGAAGTATTCATAAAATAAAAATCTAATAGGTAAGTAGGCGTGAGTTAATCTGATCTTTCCTGTACCCCAAATTATTTTTCTGCCCCAGTGTCTAGGCTAGAATGTCTACTTCCTGCTCCTGCGCCTATAGTAATCTTAGTCTTTGTCTGAGAACTTGGTCAAACCAGAACCTTTAGGTATTGTGACTCTATCAGTTAATCCCTGTGGATATTTTGCCCTAGTAATATTCTGGGCTAACATTTGTAGACTGCTTTGATTATTAACAAAACCAACAACATGGAGCTTTAATGCACTCTCTAACTTGAATTCTTTGTCTTGTCTCTTTTACAACTGCATTCTCTCTGTGACACCAGGAATCGGCATTTTTCATCAAATACAGCAAACTTTAAACTCCTTTTTGACAGGAGGAAACACTTTCTGCTTAATGAAGGGGATGAAGCAGGTAACCCAGAGAGTATCTGCCACACCCGCCTCCTCTACAGTAGCTCAGAATTGTACTGTTTGATTATTTCTTGCCCATGTCCCTTGTTCCATCTTGGTTCATCCAAATTCAGGTCTAGGAGGAAACATTGAAGGAGCTATGTGAATTTCAACAGGACTGATACTTTCCACCAAAGGCTATAGGAGACACAGATTTAAAGAGTGACTAGGGGATTAAACATAAGCATATATTGACAGTAATTCCTGCATTGTCATCAAAGTGTGCTCATGTTTGTAGGCCAACTCTTAATGGTATTCAGACATTGGAAAACTGTAAAACCTTCATGAATTTTTAAGATAACTTCTAAAATATGTTAGTGTTAGTTTAAATGTTTAAATAGCTACAAAGGTTGTAAATTCCACTGTAATATAAACATTGACACTTTCAAATAAAACTCGTAGAATAGCTTTTAAACATATCCAGTGAAACCTTAATACCAAAGTGACTTGATACCCATCAATACCCAGTTAAAATTCACAACAAGCTCCTCATTGACAATCGAAGACCTTATATTGCTCTTTTCTTTCCTTGGAATCATATTTCCATTCAACTTCTCCTGCAGAACTTAATTTTAGTATATTTTTGTTTATAGGCTTTTGTTGATCACCCAAAATGTCTGCAACAAAATCATGTATAAATTTGAAATTACTTTTAAATTTTCTCTGACCATACTGCCCTAATTGCTAAACATTACCTTTCTAGATTGAGTTACAAATATAATTATTGTTGATGTACCCTTGATTAAAACAACAAAAATATATTTCAATTTTAGTACATTTTAAACTTAAAGGTGAAAATTGTTTGGAAATGCATTTATTAAGAACATGCCTGGGGTCATATTTGTGGTTAATTAAAGGAGGTTTCCTTGACACCAATAAATTGTCCCTTTGTTTAATGTTCCAGAGGTGTTTAAACTGCAAGGCATTGCTGCAAAAGGAGATTCCTTCTTGAATAAGGTTGGGAAAAAGCAATTGTGAAATCTGAGATAGGAAACGAGAACCACAGTCAAGTTCTTGAACAGATCACTTTTAGGAAAGATTACATACAGAAGTTGAAGATCTGGAAATTGATTCCCTTAAAATACATAACTGTTCCCTAGTTTGAAAATCACTGCGTTAGATTGCTCTCCACATTGCTGGTTCATTCTCAGCCAGACTTCATGAAGCGGTGAGGTTTGAGGAAAATCAGCAAGAGATTTTAATGACAGAGCCTTGAGTTTCAATAAACCTGATAAATTTCCTAAAACCTATTTGACATTTCTGGCTTGAAAGAATAGCTCCTGATGAATTAGAAAATTATGGGATATTGAGTTCTTGCATGACACAAAGTCATTTAAACATATATCTTTACCTTGGGAAAGACAGTTTAAATGTCATGGCCATTTATTAATAATACTGTGAAAAAAAGTTATCCCAATCCTGGAAAAAAGAAAAATGATGATTGCTAGTCTTTTTTTTCTCTATCTGCAAGAGCATTTTCAAGTAAGCACTTATCTGGCATTCTTGGGGATTGTAACTTTCTTGTCAGAGCATATTTACCTAGCAATCCATAACTGAGAAAAGGCTCACATAGTTTACAGTCCTGTGGGTTGGAGGTTAATCTACAGAAATGGAAGAGTTTTGAGTTCATAGCCTGGAAAAAAAATTAACCCCAGATTATAGTGTCAACCCTAACAGCATTTTATTTTGCTGTCTATACAGTTATGTCTTTTTCCTGTAAACATTTGTGAAATTAGTTTTTTTAAGTTAATGATTAAGAATAGTAATAAAATGTGAACACAGGCTCACTCCCAATTTGCATTATTACTATTTTTTTTTTTTAGCACACTTAAGGCCATCCTGGCACTAAGTCAGAAAACTACTTCCTGATACCTAAACTATAAAATCCTTGTTTCATATACATCTGAATTAGGCAAAAATGTAGCTGCCTATTATTTATTTAATTTGATGTCTTAATATGTAAAGATTTTCTTTTCAGAAGAAATCTAATGGACCAGATGTCTTGAAACACTACTAATTATTTTTCAGTAGTATGAATATAGCCATGAAGGCAAAAGAAGGTAGATGATCAATTCATGTTAAGAGTTTCAAATTCCATGGACTAATTTATATCTTTCTCCACAACCACCTGGCACATTCTGGCTTTGAACAGATGCTTTACAAAAACATAATCTGTGGACATGGAGATCTTGCATAAAGCAAATTCTCTCTAATCCACAGCTTCACTGAGGGGTTTCGGTTTTCTAGGACAGAGTGACTGCTGGAGATGAAGAGATTCTATCAAATGTCAGTATAAAATTGTCTCTTACTTAAAATGCCCTCATTGATGTTATCCTGATACCCTTACTACAGAAGTTTATCATGATTCATCTAGGAGATACCAGAGAGTTCACTAGCCAATTCAAGAGCATGACTTCTCAAAATTCTCCACGTTTTCCTCCTTCCCTCCTAGCTACTACCACCTTCTCCTGCCTTTGAAGGCTACAGCTTCTCTGCCAATTTCTTGAATTCTGGGGTTCCTAAGCCCTCTTCTACACTATCCACAGATTCTAGGCAATCTCACTGGCTCCTGAACATCAAATACCATTTAACTGCTCTAGACTGACAAATCTGTATCTCTAGCCAAGATTCTCCTTGGCACAGACACACTATTGAGCTCCCTATCTCATCACCCCATAGGTCCACCTTCTCTGTGTTCCCATCCTAGTAAACGAAGCCATCAATGTCTCCAACATATTCTCCTTAGTCTAGCCAGAGTTATTATTTAAAAATACAAGTGCAATCAATTTGCTCTCTTGCTTAAAACTAATCAGTGACTTCCAGTTTCCCAAAGGATGGAATCCCAAATCATTACTAAGGCTCACAAAGCCTTTCTTTCTCTAGCTTATTGCTCTGGTCTCATTTTTCATCTTTATTCCTCACCCATCTTGGACTGTGTGCTTAATATCTCCTGTTTGCTTCCAGGTCCTCTCTCCATCCTTCTGCACCCTGCTCTGTGCCCCAGGTGACTGACCTGTAGGGATTATATCAATAAGCTATCTTGTCTTTTGGTTTCCAATAGGTTTTGGCCCAAGGGGAGCACACACAGAGAACAGAGAAAATAAAGAAATTAAGGTCAGGCTATATATTCCGCCAGCTTCCTCCCTCTGGGGCTGACACAGACTGACATTAACCCATAATCAGCTCCTTACGGTGGCCTCTCCAAACAGCCTGTGTATCTCCAGGTTTTAGTAATACTCCCTCCCTTCCATTCAAGGCCCAGAGTGATGCTAGTCCCAGGTTATAGCACTCTCTTTTATATGTTCCCTACTCCCTGCTTATATTTTTATAACTAGAGTCACATTTCTCAAATTACACAATTTCAGTATGCCATAAGTTTCCTACCAGATCCCTGATTGATACTGTCTGCTTTCAGATCCTAAAAGGTGTCAACTTCGGCTTAAATGTTACTTACTTCAGGAGGCCTCTTCTAGCCATCTTGACTTGGATGTAACCACCTGCTAAATTTCCCACAGCACCCTGTCCATCTCCTGACAGAATATCCTTCACACTTAGTGGCAATCATTGAATGAGTATTAGTGTCACCTTCTTTAAACAACAAACAATACTGTGTCAGAAAAATATAAAGCAAAATTTGTTGGAAATACAAAAATAACTTGATAACATATTCATTTATGGGACACTTTAATATCTATTTCTCAGAGAGAGAAAGAGAGAGAAGATGATGGAAAAAAACTTTGCATTAAACATATAGCTACAGAACATTTACCAAAAAATGAGCGTACGATATGACTCAAAAAAAAATAGGAAAGAATCATATAAGCCACATTGTCTAAACCTAATGCAATAAAGCTAGAAACTAATAATTAAAAGATACCAAATAAATGAGTAGAAAGAGAATTAACCACTTATAATAGTCTAAAACATTTTCAGGTCAAAGAACTAAGAGTTAAAATTACATGCCATTAAAAATTAACACTAATAATGGTACTACATTAAAAAACTATATATTTGTTCAAAGCAATATTCACAAGAAAATGCATCCATCTATTAATAAAAAGTAAAACAAAGGAGCCAAATCTGGCAATTCAATAAATTAAAAAAAAAATGAGCAAAATAAACCAAAACAGAGAAGAGGAAAGTTTAATGATAAAAGCAGGAATTAATGTAATTGCAAAGCAATAATTAGAATGTACAAATAAAGACAATACTTCTGGCAAACCTGATAATAAAAAAGAAAACACAAATGTGCAATGTTAAGAATGCAAAAGGTGCTATAACCCCACAAAAAAAAGCAATTTTTCAAATCACCGGTTAATGCCTTGTATAAATAGATCTTGATGAAATGGGTGGTGTTTAGAAATATGTAACTTTCTAATTTAAACTTCTCTACGTTCTAAAAATTTATACTATTTTACAATTCCAAAGTCAATATCAAATTGTAAAGAAAAAAATCCTGAATTCTGCCTCTTCTTCCTTCTTCACATATACAGCAAATAAATACTACATATATACCACCTACTATGTCTCGACTCTCCTATGTTTTCATCATTAAAGAAAAAACCATATTGCATTCCTACTATGTGCCAATCATTGCACTACATACTGGGAAATCAAAAATGACTACGAGAAATTCCCTGCCTTCAAGGAGTTCATAATCTAGTGGGAGAAACAGATAGGTGTACACACTGATTATAACACTGTGTGGTACCCGTGATAATGCATAATGATGATAGATGTCTTTACTGAGTTTCTGCTAAGTGTCAAGTACCTTCCATTCAGCTGAGATCTTGTCCTTTACCTCTAACTCTTACCAGGGCATTTTCACTTAATATCTCATTATCATCTCAATTTCAAAACACTTTCCATACTGAGATGCTTCTCCAATTTCTCAGTTTATGTAAATGGCACCACATCCTCTTTTTATTCAGGCTTGAACCTTTTGAGTTTACAGTCAGGTACCAATGATTGTCAGTTTTTCCTTTGACGTGCTATTGGATATATACTTTGCTTAGAATTCCCATGCCCACCACCTTATTCAAGTCCTTAGATTGTTCCCACCCAGTTGAAAGGGGTGTCCTCCTTCCTCTTCATTATTGAAGTATCTTTCTTGCTCTTCTCCCCTATCCTACCAGCTCCCAACCACCCTCTGACCCTGTGCACCACTGCCACACCCTTCTTTTTAAGATATCTTTTCATCATATCCCTCCACTATTCACAATCTTACAACAGTTTCTATTTTCTCATAAATATAAGCCATTTTAAGTAGCTTTCAGTGACTTCCATTATCTGCTCCTCATTTCACCAATTTATCCTCATTCCCAGACACTATTACCCAGACTGTTTTCTCTGTTAGCTGGATCATTCTTCACACTTTCTCAAAAACATGTCATCCTTACTCCTACCTCTCTATATTTCCTGAAATAGCCTTTAGTGCTCTCTCTCTCTATTTAAACATTATGTGTTTTTTAGTCCTCAGCTCCTCCAAAGAGATTGTACTAAATTCCTATAGCCTTTCATAATTTCCCTCACTTTTGACCTCACATACAGCACATATATTAAAAAGAAAATGCACCCAATGCTATGCTGCTGTACAAAGCAGTGTAGTGCTTTACACTGTTCACTTTAACTCCATGCACATTATTTTAATCTTTCTAACTAACTTACA
Organism: Mandrillus leucophaeus; assembly: GCF_000951045.1. Lineage (NCBI taxonomy): Eukaryota > Metazoa > Chordata > Mammalia > Primates > Cercopithecidae > Mandrillus > Mandrillus leucophaeus. The sequence continues at coordinate 72,710 of NW_012104032.1, forward strand.
ACTCCATTAAGGCCAACACTAGATACTGTGGAATTATTTAATACCCCTACCCACCCCATCATTTATCACATTACTTGATATTGGTGGGTACCTGCTGGGTACATTTGAACATAATGTCTTTTACTTCTTAATGTCTTTCATTTTCTCAAGTGTTCTTAAAGGCAAAAAGCAATGTTGGATGGTTTTATCAGTTATGCACAGTTCACGCAGGAAAAGAGATTTCAGTGGGACCTTGCTTAAGACAGTAGAGAATTTAGTTTAGGATTTAACAGGTCTAGAAATTAATGTAGAAAGCTGTCTCACAAAGGTCTATTATCCAGAATATATAAGGAACTTAAATAATTGAACAAGCAAAAAACAAATAACTCCATTTAAAAATGGGCAAAAGACATAAACAGACATTTCTCAAAATAATACACACAAGAGGCCAACCAACATATGTAAAAATGCTCAACATCACTAATCATCAGAGAAATGCAAATCAAAACCACAATGAGATGCCATCTCACACTAGTCAGAATGGCTGTTAAAAAGTCAAAAACATGCCGGGCGCGGTGGCTCAAGCCTGTAATCCCAGCACTTTGGGAGGCCGAGACGGGCGGATCACGAGGTCAGGAGATCGAGACCATCCTGG
>NW_012104032.1:73588-141490 GCF_000951045.1 Mandrillus leucophaeus
AAAAAAAAAAAAAAAGTCAAAAACAACAGATGCTTGCAAGGCTGTGGAGAGAAGGGAACACTTACACACTGTTGATGGGAAGGTAAATTAGTTCAGTCACTGTGAAAAGTAGTTTGGAGATCTCACAAAGAACTTAAAACACACCTACCATTCAACCCAGCAATCCCATTACAGTGTAGATATCCAAAAGAAATCAAATAGTTCTACCCCAAAAAGACACATATACTCCTATGTTTATTGCAGCACTATTTACAACAGCAAAGAAATGAAATCAACTTAGGTGCCCAGCAATGGTGAATTGGATTTTTTAAATGTGGTGCTACATATACACTATGTCATACTATGCAGTCATAAAAAAGAACAAAACCATGTCCTTTGCAGCAGTGTGAATGGAGCTGGAGGCCATTATCCTAAGCAAATTAATGCGGGGACAGAAAAACAAATACCCTGTGTTCTCACTTATAAGTGGGAGCTAAACATTGGGTAAACATGGACATAAACATGGCAACAATAGAAACTGGAGACTACTAGAGGAAGAAGGAAGGGAGTGGAACAAGGGCTGAGATACTAACTTTTAGGCACTATGCTCACTGTATTAGTCCCTTTTCATGCTGCTGATAAAAACATGCTCAAGACTGGGTAATTTATAGAGAAAAAGAGGTTTAGTGGACTAACACTTCCATGTGTCTGCGGAGGCCTCACAATCATGGCAGAAGGTAAAAGATACATCTTAAATGGTGGCAGGCAAGAGAAAAATGAGCGCCAAGGGAACGTGGAAGCCCCATCTGAAAGTGGAAACCATCAGATCTCACGAGACTTTTTCACTACCAGGAGAACAGCATGGCTGAAACTGCCCCTGTGATTCAATTATCTCTCACTGGGTCTCTCCCACAACACATGGGAATTATAGTAGCTACAATTCAAGATATTTGGGTGGGGACACAGCCAAACCATATCACTCACTATCCGGGTGATGGCATCATTGGTGCCCCAATCCTCAGCATCATGCAATATACTCAGATAACAAACCTGCACTTTTTTTACCCCCTGAATCTAAAATAAAAGTTGAAGGGAAAAAAAGAAAGCTGTCCGACATTGATTGCAGTGAGTATAATGGGTGAAAAATTACTGCCCCCAACCTGTAGCCTCCAAATCCTAACAGAAATCTGTTACATACATACAGAGAAGAACAGGATTGAGCATTAGCTCAGTAATCAGGTGGGCTGAATCCCAACTCCGTCCCTTTCCAGCTGCATGATCATAAACTTATTGTTTGACCTCTGTAAGCCTGTAAAATCTGTAAGCCTGTAAGATCTGTAAAATCCAGATATTGTGAGAATTAAATGAGATTATGCACTCACTTAGCATAGTGCCTGGCATAGAGTACAGCTCAATACATTTTAGTTATTGTTATCATCTTTTGTCCTTTCTTCCACAACTTTGTGTAGTAAGTGTCTGAGGAACTGAAGAAAATGCGATGTGTTCAACATGGTACAGAAAAGGTACACCATGTGCAGAGGGTCAAGGTGAGTCATAGACTAACCCAGTTCACAGGAGTAGCTACTCAGGTTAGAGGAGTCCTAAAGAAATAAAAGCCTTCCTTTCCTCCCACTCTCCCTCCATCAATAGTCCACAGAGATGAGATAACGCAACTGTGGTGGGCATCTACCATTTTGTTCACTTAGAATAGCAACTTATTCCGGATAAAATATACATTCTAACCATGTATTATGAATGGAGACTGCTATCTTACTTATGAATGGAATGATGAATGACCCAGAGGTGGATGCCTGACCCAGCTGAACCAATCATATTATGTATACACCACTCTAGTCGCAAATTGGCCCCTGGAGGGGAACCTGGCTCAGACTGAAGCAATCAAAGCCTTACCTCAATATTTTAAAATCTGGAATCAGAAAGGAGCCTCAGTACTTCTTTGGTGGCTACACTGTGAGATGAATCCCAACCAGAAAATATTTACAAACATGCCTCTTGCTTCATGCTGGAATCTGGTTTGAGGAATGAAACTAAGACACAGAATGAGAAGTCTTGAAGGATTAAGTTCCCTGGCACCCTGGACGCCTGAAGTTCAGATACACTTCTGCTCTTGCCAAGGTTATTGGAGTCAATGCATTTCTCTTCTTGCCTAAGCTCATTTGAGTTACATTTCTGTCACTTGTAAAATTTCCTCACTGAATCAATGAATCTTTCAACGAGATGTGAAAGAGTTAATTTACCAGGAAATTTTTAGGAACACCTTGCTGGCTTACAAGAAGCATCAATTCTAATTACTTTCTCAGGAATTTCTCTAAGTATCCTGAAGAGGGCACTGTTTCCATTCATAACTTCTGTCCAAACCAACCCCCACTCTTTTTTTTTTTTTAATTTTTCTTTTTCTTTCTTTTTTCTCTCTCTCTCTTTTTTTTTTTTTTTTATGAAAGGGAGGGACTGCAGGATATGATTCTAATTGGTTGGAACATCTTTTGAAATCGTGTTTCTGTAGAGAAAAAAAAATTACTATATTTGGATAGCCCTGGCCAGCTTTCAAGGCTCCTAAATCTGAGTCTTCAGTGAACTAGACAGAAAAAAAAAAAATGAAGAAGCTACTAACAGTGATCCTGTGGCTTCAACTAGACCGTGAGCTGGGGGTTCATTGAAAAGGGAGCCATGGGAGGAAAGGACTTGTCCATACAATGTTTGGGGGTAGTGACAAGATTCAATGCAACTCATGTGGGTTCCCTGGGGAGGAACAGGATTATTGGGGTAACCAGCAAATGCCTCCTTCTGAAATGTTCTCTTTGGACAGGGTTAAGTGGAGAGCTGAAAGTGGGACAAAACCCTCTGTTCCTGAGCACGCAGGAGGGAAAAAACTATACCATCTACTGCAATTATTCAACCGCTTCAGACAGACTGTATTGGTACAGGCAGGATCCTGGGAAAAGTCTGGAATCTCTGTTTGTGTTGCTGTCAAATGGAGCAGTGAAGCAGGAGGGACGATTAATGGCCTCACTTGATACCAAAGCCCGTCTCAGCAGCCTGCATATCACAGCTGCCCTGCAAGACCTCTCTGCCACCTACTTCTGTGCCGTGGACACACAGTGCTTCCCTGACGCCACTAGTCTGTACCCAAACCTGCAGCTGGTGGGCCCACTCCTGCTGCAGAAACTGTGACTGTGAGGCTTCCTTCACTGTCTGCGCATTTCTTTCTGCAAGGAAAATTCTGAAATGGGTGAAAAAAGATGCGGTTTTATTTTCTTAACTGTGGAACATTTTTTAAAAGGAAAATGTATTCAAGCTGAGGGTAGAATCCTAAACATGTATTTCCTGAGACTATGAGGTCTCATCCTTTACTGCCTCACAGTCAGAATTTGTTAGTCTTTCATTACGGAATGGTTGTACATGTAGTGCAACTGTCACAAATAATTCCTATGAAATACGGAATTATTTGTTTTATATATGAATGTAACATATGGCATTTACCAATGAAAGAAAGAAAGAATAAATGTTTTATAAAAGAATGTCATATTTAGCCGGCCGTGGAGGCGTGCGCCTGTAGTCCCAGCTACTTGGGAGGTTGAGGCAGGAGAATGGCGTGAACTCCGGGGGCAGAGCTCATAGTGAGTGGAGATGGCGCCACTGCACTCCAGCCTGGGTGACAGAGCAAGACTCTGTCTCAAAAAGTAAATAAGTAAATAAATAATAATGTTCGATGTGAGGTTCCTTACCTAGCGTCTCCTGCTAAAATATTGACTACAGTAGTCAGATAATATCCATGTGATCTAAGTACCTGTTTATCTCAATGTGTAGAGAATCTCTGGGAAATGTATCCTTTGGCTGGATTTACTCCAAAACTGTCTGAGTGTCCTTGCCAATCAGAAGAACATCATATTTTTTCGTTTATTATTTGCCAGTTTCCTCTTCTCCTCCCTCCATTTTTTTTTGTAATTGTTTTGCTACACTGTAGAATTTATATTAAACTTTATTTTCCCATTGCAGATTAGATTAGAATGAATTTCACTTCCAGGAAAATTGTCTTATAAGAAATCCCCAATTTGAATGTTATACAAAAATAATTGAAAATAAGTTTTCCTGTCCTACTAAAGAGATAAACTAGTTAGTACCTTCAGATATCAGTTGCATCAGATTTTCACCCCAAACTTCTAGAAAAATAATAAACTTGATTCAGTCAGGCTTTTAAGCGACAATATTTCAGAAATTACCATTACAATGTAAAGGCTGACCTTAACATTTCAACATTTGGACCCTCCTAAGGAAAATCACCTTAAAAACATTTAAAAACTAAAAATACTTATATCTCTAAATTGCCCCTAGAGTCTTTACAAGCAAATCAACTTCTGCAGCAATTTGTTGGCAGATTATGAAAAGTCAGCCACAGCAGTGTACAGACCGAAAGCTCCTGCTACCCCTCAGAGCCTCCAGCAGGGACTATAATAACTTCCACATTTAGATAAAATAAAATTTGGCATGAAAAACTGACTAGTTCCATCATCCTTTGAGTCAAGCAGAGGCTTCACTCTGACCGAGTAGGCTGAACAAACTTTGACTTTGTATTTATAAATACTCATAACATATCTTAAATTTCAAGTTTCTTGACCTGTTACCAAAGCAAGTTTCCTTGTCAATGACTGATTGTCAGGAAATTTTTATTTTGCATTGATGATCTTATTTGTTGTGTTGTTACAATCAGACAACAGGATGTTACATCAGATTTTCTATAACCTTTCTGGAGCATTTAACAGCATGTCTTCACATACTCATTTTCATGCTGAAAACAATTTCACAAGGAAACCATTCATGACAGGGAAAAAATATTGCTCAATCCAATCTAATTAACTGAAGGAACAATATCCACTTAAGTCCCCAAATCTCTTCCTTCTTAGAGAGAACTCTTGGATTCTGAAGATGAACTTTTATATCTTCTTCAGATCAAGAATATAAACTAACCCTAAAACAAATGAATAGAACTGAGACTTTCATTAATTTGATCTTTAGAACATAAAAAACTAAGTTCTTTCCACTTTGCCTTCCCAATTTTCCTGACTCCTTCCCAACTTATGAGTATATAGATTTTTTGCTTTCTTTTCCTAGAATCACTTACTGTCACTGAAAATATATCATTAAACGTTATTCTTGAAGAAACAATACATACATTCAAAATTGAACCAGTTGATTTTAAGGGTGTGATGGTGTAGTAAGAAAATATTATCAAAGGTGACAATCTCCAACATATTAGAGCGTGCTAAACCAAATATGTTGTTCCCCCAGTTGGACCTTTAGGAATGTTTCTGGTGACTCTAAGCTTCCGGCACTTGCTGTCCATGACCAGAGCTTCTACTAACAAGAAGTTCCATAAAATACTTGGACCCATCATAATCAGATACACCAGTTGCCAAGTCCACTTACCACAGAGATTAGAAAAGGAGACATTTTTCTGAATTGTGCTATTTATGTCCCAGAAGAGGCATTTGAGATGAATAATTCTTCTTTGAGTATTTCTTTCACCCTGTCTCATATGTTTTGATGTGAACTAGTCTCTTTTTCACTTCTTTTAACACAGTTGGTTATTTTTTCTTTTAATAGTGTGTCTGCTTCAAGGCTTATCTATAAGTTGTTTCTTAATATCAAAAGAGTTAACATTTTTTATTTTTACTAAATTATGATCAGAGAATGCACCTCTATGAGCTGTACTTTTTAAAAACTTTCATTAAGATTTACTTGAAGCCCAAGTACATAATCATAATAATTATATTCAAAAGCTATGAATTTATATATGTATGTGTGTCTATATATTCAACTTTTTTGATCATATCATTAAATCTTCCTATGTCCTTGTTTTTGTTTTCTAAAATCTGTCACATTCTGAAAAAGACTATTGAAATCTTTCACTTATTTTGTCAAGTTTTGCAAATTGCTTTTGCTTTATTTATCTAGCTGCAATGTTTTTGGTGTATATGGTTTATGACTTATATCTCTTCAGATAGTCTTTTTAGCATTATTCATTTCTTCTAGATTTATTCATTTCTTCTAGATTTTCATCATTATATAAAGTCCTTCATCCTATGTGGTCCAGTCTGATATTTTTTCCTCAATATCCATTCTCCTATCTTCCCCTTTTTTACTCTGCCCCAGAATAAAATCTGCATTGCCCAGATCTCCTTACAGCTAAGTATAGGCATGAACTAAGTTCTGTTCAATGAAATCTAAGTGTAAATGTCAGGTGCACCTTCTAGGAATTTCTCTAAGACTCAGCATGCACGCTCTTCCATCTCTCCCAGCTACCTTGCCTCCCATCTCCTTTCCTGCTGGACTTGTTGATCCTCTGAGATTCAAGCACATCCTTCACTTAGTCTATGCACTATATACCTTCCTCAATGAGGTCCTTGTGGCAGGGACATGGTTCTCATTTTCCAGCTACTTTCCATGAGCTCCCTCAAGCAAGCAAATATTTTTAGAAGACAACATTTTAAAAGACCATAGTGTCCTTTCTACTCTACTGCGTCTGCAATATGTTGCAATAGAACATTTCACAAAGCTAGATCTTCTCAGAGCTCTGGATGGGAAGCAGGCAAAAGCTCTTTTTGCAGTGGACAGTCAACCTATCTTGTGGTTTCTACCATCTGCCTTACTAGCTCAGGGTTTTAGACAGGATTTGTGATTTTAAAAAACTGCCTTGAAACCTCAGGCTCTGCTCGACATACAAATTCTCAAAAAGAAAAATTACCAAGTACCTGGCTCTTGCAACTCAAAATAATGCCTTATTTCAGGATACTTTTTCCTCCTAAGACTTTTTAAGTCCATTTTGAATACAAAATCAATAATTTGACCCTTTGATCTCACTGGATCCTTTCACAATCTCGTTTTACTGGACCAATAAGATTCATCCTCAAAATTTATGGCAAGAGATTTAACAGGGAAAAAAATGGATTTCAAAGAAGGAAACTATCATATTTGAAACTGTTAGTCCACTCCATTTAGATTCAGAGATTCTAATAATGTAATAGTGTGAACACCAGATTTGGTACCAAAAAGAATTCCTGAGTATTCAAACTCTTCTATTATGACCTCTATACCCTTAGGCAAGTTTCATAATGTATTTAAGTCTACTTTTCTCATAAAAAAATATGGAAAAATTAATAACCACTTTCTAAAGTTTATATGACATTTAAAATGAGATGGTGTATATGTAAAGTAAACAGCACACATACTGGATCTTCTAGAACAGTGTTTACTAGAGAAAATTCATAAAGACAAGAGTAAGAGCAGGTGTGTGGTTTCCCCAGGGGCAGCACGCACCCTACATTCTGAAAGAGCACACAGCAATGTAGCATGGCCAATGTGAGACCCTAAGAAAGAGAACCCAGTCTTGAGCCATGGAACTTTAAGGCTGCATTACTGGGGAAGCACTAGGCCTTACTGTAGCATGTGAGCTGGGCTCCAAACTATATGATTATAGCAAAATCAAGGAAATCTGCAGCCTCCAGTCCTGATCTGCCACCTCAGCTGTCTTACAAAATTTATTGCCTGAAGTTCTAGGCTGGGGCTCTATTAGGAGAGCCAGTTCCTTCTCTGGAAGGCCACCCTGCAGGGAATCCATTACCCTTACCTCTCAGTGTGTGAAATTCACTAGCACAGAGCCTGGCATGTAGTTGGTATAAATGTCGAATGAATGTGTGCAGCCATGGAGGACAATGTCTTCAGTCCCTTTGTAATGCAGAAAGTGTGCTTGTTCTCAGATCAAATAATTAACTTATTCAACAAGTGTTTGTGGGTATCCACTAGGTACCAGGCTCTCCTCTAGACACTTGAGCTATCTGCTTTTAAAAAATGCACAAAGATGGCCGGGCGCAGTGGCTCAAGCCTGTAATCCCAGCACTTTGGGAGGCCGAGACGGGTGGATCACGAGGTCAGGAGATCGAGACCATCCTGGCTAACACGGTGAAACCCCGTCTCTACTAAAAAATACAAAAAATTAGCCGGACGCGGTGGTGGGCGCCTGTAGTCCCAGCTACTCGGGAGGCTGAGGCAGGAGAATGGCGTAAACCTGCGAGGCGGAGCTTGCAGTGAGCTGAGATCCGGCCTCTGCACTCCAGCCTGGGCGACAGGGCGAGACTCCGTCTAAAAAAAAAAAAAAAAAAAAACAAAAAACGCACAAAGATATCAGATTTTATAGAAAATACTTTCTAGTAAGCATTAACCATAATAAGTAAATTACTATATGGTTTATGACTTACATCTCTTCAGAGAGTCTCTTTAGCATTAATATATTTTGCATTACAATATATAAGAAGATAAGTGTATGGAGACAAGAATCAGAGCAAGTTAGGGGATAGGGAATTCCGGAGGGGGCCACAGAAGGGTGGTTCCCTTGTAATTTTAGGTAAAGTGTCAGAGTAGGCTCACTGGAAGGATAACATTTGAGCAAAACTGAAGAAGATGAGAGAGTGAATCTTGCATATATTTGGGTCAAGTTTTCCAAGCAGAGTCCAGTCCTAAATTAGGAGATGCCTAACATGTTTAGAACTAGGTGGAATGAGAAGCCATAGGAAGGCTTTGAGAAAGGAGTAATATAATCTGACTTCCATGAAAAAGTCTCACCCTGGCTGCCGTACTGAGAATAGACTGCAGGTCGTCAAGATGAAAGTGAGGAAGATTGTTGTATTAACATCAGAACCGAAGATATCTGGTGTTACTCTGAGCACAGAGGCTTCTTCCACCAGAAAAGCTCCTTGAAGAGCAGCTATTGTTACTGCTCCTGCTGATGGAAAAGGGGCTAAAGACATATCTGATAGCCTTTCTGTAGATCTGTTGACTGCAGGTGACCTGTGAGTTTAGAGGCAAATGACAGGAAGGAGTCTTAATTTCAGACGCAAGAAGGTCTGTTGTGAAAGCATCTTCCAGAAGGCAATGTTTGTGCTTTCTTCTGTTGTGTAAGACTCCCCACTCAAATCTAGGCATTTTAAGGACCTTAGAAAATTGTGCTATGGTGATAAAGGTAATGGAAGTCGGAGCAGAGGGAAAATAAAAATCCACATGCCTCTGTGAAAGCCTATGTAATAAAGATCTCTGCTGTCTCATCGATCTGAACAGGGTGGAATAATCAAAAAATGGACAAGAACGCTCAGTCCCTGAGCTACCAGGAGACATAGGCCTTTAGCGGGACTGCCTATGTAATTTACGGGACCCAGTACAAAATGAAAACGCAAAACTTCCTAAGAATTTGAAGACTGCAACAGCGGAGCATTAAAACATGAGTTCTATGAGACTGTACAGGTTTCATACTGAAGCTGGCCCTGATCATTAGTTTGGAATGCCATCACTCAAACAAATTATTCAGATATCGATGTTACAGGCAGGAGTATGGGAAAGACCTTACATTAATTTGATAACAATTCAACCTAGTGGCATACAGAGTGAGGGCAAATTAACTGAGTAGCTTGGTGTAGAAAAGAAACGCCTCACCTCCTCAAATTACCTCTGAGATGGTGACATGTCCTGTTCTTTTGACATCTACATATTTATTATAAACTCTTCACCTAGGACCATAGCAGTGGCAGAGATCCAGATGCTTGGAGGGATCTATTTGCACAGGAAAAAATATGCATAAAGATGTTAATAGTCAAACCAAATAAGGGGTTGAGTTGTACTGTGAGCTTTTTTTACAACTTCAAAGTGGGAAACATTTATTGCCCTTACTCATGGTGCTGTCTAGAGAGTAACTTTGTACTCTCCTGAACATTTCAGAGTTCTACCCTCATTAGAGAAACTGTACTATTATTATTTTATTTTAAAAATATTTTTTTAAATGGGGGTCTCACTGTGTTGTTCAGGCTGACCTCAAACTCTTGAGCTCCAGCTGTCCTCCTGCCTCAGCCTCCAGAGCTGGGACTCCAGGTATGCACCACCCCACCCAGCCACTGCGTCACTATTAAAAATCATTTAGCATAGCCAGGCTGAGTGCGGTGGCTCATGCCTATAATCCCAGCACTTTGGGAGGCCAAGGTGGGTGGATCACCTGAGGTCAGGAGTTCAAGACCAGCCTGACCAATATGGTGAAACCCCGTCTCTACTAAAAAAAAAAATTAGCCTGGCATGGTGGCACCCAACTGAAATCCCAGCTACTCAGGAGGCTAGGGCAGGAGAATTGCTTGAACCCAGGAGGCAGAGGTTGCAGTGAGCTGAGATCACACCACTGCACTCTGGTCTGGGCAACAGAGTGAGACTCCGTCTTAGAAGAAAAAAAAAATCATTTAGCATAGCCAGTCTGGGGCTTTCTGCTGAGAGCCTTTGTTAACTTCTCTTCTAAGGCAAACAGCAGGGATATAAGGAAGTAACACTTCAAAAGATGGATGTTCTAGTTGAATTCCTAGGCTCTGAAATCAAATACTTAATTCACTTATTGACTTATTGACTGATTAATTTATCCAACAAATATTAAACTTGACAGACCCTTATACTGTCTGGAGTCTAGTAAATAACTATTGAATAAGCTGTAAACAGAGAGTCAAGTCCTGTGGACTCAGAGAATAAAGAGGCAGATCAGATATTGAATCCTGGCTTCACCACTTTTGAGCAGTGTGACCTGGAGCAATTTGTTTATCCTCTCTGATCATCAATTTCCTCACCTATAAAATGGGAACAATAATATTAACACCTACTTTTCACAGTCATGTGGATTAATGTACGCAAAGCCTCTGGTTCATCACTCAGCACTCAGTAAATATTAGCTATCATCGTCATCATTACTAATTTCTTTTGATTTAACTAGACACAGAAAGGGTAGCATGTGTCTCACAAGTCAGAGCTTCCCTCTTCTAACCACTAATTCAAAAAGAATTTTAAGTAATACTTAGAGTTCACTCCCTAGCCCAAAACAGGATGGCATTGTGTTGTGCTTTGTTTTCTTTCTTCCTCCAGTGCAGAAACACTTCTGTGTTTTGGCTAATTAAAGATTTTAAAGTTTCCTACCCGTAGTCATGCCAAGTACTTGTATATACCTTTAAGAACCCAGTAGGTCCAGTGATTCTAGAGTCTCACATCTGAAAGAGGAACCAGTACTAAAAGACAAACTTCCCAAAATCTAAAGAACGGAAGTGCAATCAATGGTATGAGGTAGAAGCCTCAATCCTGGGAGAGACAGCCCATGCAAGCCAGGAGAGATCATGGGCTCTCCACAGTCGCCAGCACTGGAACAGCCATGATCAGTGCCTCCACTTCGATGCTTGCGAGGTTGTTACTCTCTGGTGAGCAAAATGACAGTTTAAAATTTTGACTGTTTTATAATTTATCTTATTTCTCATTTTATTACTTAGAGTCAATGTCATTTCCTTTCATTCTAATGAAAACCTTGGCTTTCCAGGAAGAACCACTAGAGACTCAGTGACCTAGACACAGGGATATGTGACCCTTTCTTCAGGGGCACACCTGACATTGAACTGTACATACAAAATGGGTAGGTACCTGCCTCTTGTTGTATGTCAAATATCCCAAGGAGATATCAAAATGCCTTGTCTCTGAGGCATCATGATAAATGAAAAGGAAGATTACAAAGGTTTCAGGCCTATTAGGTTAAGATTAAAACCTCTTTCCACTTGCAGAAAACCTCTATTCAAGCACTAGGCAAAGCACATGAGACTGCATCTTAAAAATGGTGAAAGGAAAGATTTGTCAAAACCTTGCCCATATCTGTCCTCTAATTATAGCTCACTGATCAAAACTATAAGCTTAGTAATGTAATAAAGGAAAGTTCTTTGACATCAGTTATTTAAAATATGTACAATGTGATTTTCTGATAATACCTTTGTATTTAAAATGTAAATTACCCTTAAAATTAAAATAAATCAATAACTGTTTTAGTCCATTTTGTGCTGCTATAATAGAATACCTGAGAATGTGTAATTTATGAAGAACAGAGACTTATTTCTTACAGTTTTGGAAGATGGGAAATCAAAGATCCTGGGGCCTGCGTCTGGGGAGGGCCTTCTTGCTGCACCACACTATGGCCAAAGGCAGAGGGCAAGAGAGTGCGTGCAAGAAGGGGATACAGGTAAAGTGCCAAACTCACTCTTTTATCAGGAACCCGCTCCCAAGGTATCTAACCCACTCCCGTGATAATGTCACTTATCTATCCATGAGGACAGAGCTCTCATGAGCTTTTAAAGGTCCCGCCTCTCAACACTGTTGCATTGGGGATTAAATTTCCAACATGTGAACTTTGGGGGGGCACATTCCAACCATAACAATAATAAAACATTAATATTCCTGGGGAAAATGAGCAGTTCACAAAAAGTAGTACAAATGGCCACTTTATAAAGAGGTATACAAATTCTTTAGTCATCAAAGAAACATAAAAAACAATGTGATTCATTTTTTCCAGCTATCAAAATAGTGGTTACTGAGACACACACACACATACACACACACACACACACATATCATAAAATTTTTTTTTTCTGTTACTCCAAGAACCTCCTCTGGCACCATGAGTCTTGAGCCATTTATTATGTAACCAGAAATAAAGACTGCAAATACTCAGCTGTAAGCCAAGCCACTTCAAGTCTAAGTGCAAGATTGCATATTTGAAGTGAAATATTTCCATTTCTGAGAAACCAGATAAAATTATGCCAGGACTGAGGAAGAAAAAAAGAGAAAAAAACAAGCAGTCAAAAAACAAAAACAAAAACAAAGCTAAGTAGACTTTGCAAAATGACTTCCATTGAATTGCACCATCATTATCAAATAGATCTTCAAGACCAGATAAAAAAGGAATAAGTGTCCCCTCAGCACTACCCTTTTCTAGAAGAGACAACCAAAACTACCTTGATTCACTACCATTTTCAGTAAAAAATTTTGCAAATGTGAAAAATGGTAATAACAGGACCAATCAAACAACAGACAGTCCTGAGAGGTTACTGCTCTTTTACTGTAATGCTAAACTCTGAAATGTGAATGCTAAGTCTTTGTTAACACAATTATAATAGTAATTACATTTTAGATAGAATTTCATATTTATTCTTGTATTTTTGAAGTTAATTCTATTTTTCGATATTCAGATTCAGCTTTAGCTTCGCCCAGATATTGACTTTAACACTTCACCATTGGGTATTTGGTCACAATGTATGTCCAGTGCACCATGTTTTAAGGAAATAATTAGATGTATGAAGAGGGCTTATGTAAGCATAGATTTATCACAATATTGTTTATAAAAACTGAAAATATTAAAACAACTGTCTAAAATACTGACATGTTGTGATGTCTAAGTTCTAGTGAAAATTATTCTCCCTTAGAATAAGTGTTGTAGAGATAATAGACTTAGGAGTGTGGTGAGCCCCTTTTGCGCAAAAAGACCACCTCACACCCAAAATGACTCTTAAGAATGAGGACAGTAGTGAGGACACAGAGCAGAACATTGAGAGGCAGATAACGTCTTATAACCGTTCATTAATTTGTCATGTGGGGGTGCTATTCACCAATGAAATCATAATTTATGCATGAATTCTGAGTACAACTGTGAATCATTTTGTATCCTCACTTCAACAGTGATGCCCTCTGGTAGGCCAGAGACACTAACAATGAACTCCTTTCTGGACTTTCTAATTCTAATCTTAATGTTTGGTAAGTACATTTTATTAAAATTTTTTTATTATTTCAAAATTATAAAAACCTTCTCCAAAAGATACAACTCTGGCCAAACCCATAAAACCAGTACTTCTTTCCCCCCTACAGGAGAAACTGGCAGCAATTCAGTCAAACAGACAGGCCAAATAACCATCTTGGAGGGAGCATCCATGACTATGAACTGCACATACACATCTGTGGGGTACCCTACCCTTTTCTGGTATGTCCAATACCCCAACAAACCTCTGCAGCTTCTTCAGAGAGAGACGATGGAAAACAGCAAAAACTTTGGAGTCGGAAATATTAAAGGCAAAAACTCCCGCATTGTGAAATACTCAGTGCAGGTGTCAGGCTCAGCCGTGTACTGCTGTCTTCTGAGAGACACTGTGCTAAAAGCACAGGGGAGCTATACAAAAACCTCAGTGGCCCAGAGGAAGTATGTAGTGAGGCTGGAAAACCCAGGTTGTAGAGCCTTGTCCTCTCTCTCACAGTCCTGTTAAGACATTATTAGAAGATAAAGAAAATCAAAATCAGATGTAACTGCCTCTAATTCCAGGGGCACAGGGGTTTCTTTGACAGAAAATGGGGTCAGGGAAGAGGGTCTCAGATAATATCCTTGCTCTCAATTAGGTCAGTTCTCTCTTGTCCTTCAGACTTTCTTGCATGATGTGTAGGAATCAGAATATGATGACTTGATGTCAGTCCTGGCTCTACTACTTATTAGCTGTGCAAATTTGGCCAAGTTAATTGATGTCTCAGAGCTTTAGTTTTTTTCATCTGTGAAGTAGAAATAAAAATAATCACACAAATTTAAGATGGAGATAAAGTGGAAAAAAGGTAGATTAGAAGGGGCAGATTACTACTCAAAGCATTACTGGAACTTGCAAGTCCCACCATAGCAGTTCTGCTCTCTCACGGCAATCTCTCTGCCTAGTGCTGACCATCCTAATAGGGCTTGGCATGCCCACTGCTTTGTCATACCACACCACACCCCATGCCCAGCCCCAGGCCATTATGATCAACATATCGTCTTTTCTCTCACAGGCTCCTACTCACACCACACACAAAAATTAACTCAAAGTGGGTCATAGACCTACATGTAAAAACTAAAATTGTAAAACTCTTAGAAGAAAACACAGGAGTAAATTTTCATGATCCTGGGTTAAGCAATGATTTCTTAGATGCAACACCAAAAGCACAAGCAATAAAATAGAACATTGATAAGTTGGACTTCAACAAAATTAAACTTGTTTATGCTTCAAAGGACACCATCAAGAAAATGAAATGATAACCCACAGAATGGGAGAAAACATTTGCAAATCATATGTACTATGGACCTGATGATAAGGGACTTATATTTAGAATATATAAGGAACTTTTACAACTCAATAATAGAAATATAACTCAAGCAGTGAGCAAAAGATTTAAGTAGACATTTCTTCAACAAAGATACAAGAATGTCTAATATGCATATGAAAAGGTACTCATTATTAGTCATTAGACAAATGCAAATCAAAATCACAAGATACCGCTTTGCACTGAGTAAAAGACTATGACTTTTTTTTTTTTTTTTTTGAGACGGAGTGTTGCTCTGTTGCCCGGCCTGGAGTGCAGTGGCCAGATCTCAGCTCACTGCAAGCTCCGCCTCCCAGGTTTACGCCATTCTCCTGCCTCAGTCTCCCGTGTAGCTGGGACTACAGGCGCCCGCCACCTCGCCCAGCTAGTTTGTTTTTTGTTTGTTTGTTTGTTTTTGTATTTTTTAGTAGAGATGGGGTTTCACCGTGTTAGCCAGGATGGTCTTGATCTCCTGACCTCGTGATCCGCGCGTCTCGGCCTCCCAAAGTGCTGGGATTATAGGCTCGAGCCACTGCGCCCGGCCAAGGCGATGACTTTTTATAAAGGACAATAACAAGTCTTATCAAGGATGTGAGAAATTAGAACCCTCATACATTGCTGGTGGGGACGTAAAATGATGCTATCACTTTGGCAAACAGTTTGGCAGCACCTCAAAATGTGAAACATAGAATTACCATATGACCCAGCAATTCCAGCCCTATGTATCTACCCACAATACATATGTCCACACAAAAACCTGTGCATGAATGTTCATAACAGCATTGTTTACGGTAGCCAAAAGTGTAAGTAATCCAAATGGATAAACCAGATGTGGTATCTCTATACAATGGAATATTACTCAGCCATAAAAAGGATTAAAGTACTGACACCTACTACAACATGATGAACCTTGAAAACATTATGCTAAGTGGAAAAATCCAGATACAAAATGCCCATATTGTATATTTCATTTATATGAAATTCCAAGAATAGGCAAATCCAAAGTCAGAAAGCAGGTAGGTGGCTGCCAGAAGCTGGAAGAAGTGGGGAATGGGGAGGAACTACTTAAGAGATGTGTGGGGTTTCTTTTGGGGAAAATATTCCGAACTAGATAGTGGTGATGGTTGCACAACATTGTGAATATACTAAAAGCTACCGCATTATATACTCTAAAGTGATAAAAAGTATGAATTTTATGTTTTGTGCTTACCTCAATAAAAAAGAAGACAACCAAATAATCTAGATGTGATTATTAATGGAACAAGAAACTCTAAAAAAATTAAATTCTTACTATTCCATTGCAAACAATTCCAATAAGTATATGAAATATGGAGCCACCTGATAAAACCTATAGCAGTACGGGAAGGTATACTAACTCAGATTTTAACTAAAAATTATAAAAATGTTGACTGACACAAAGACAAAGGAGAATAGCAAAGATGGCATGAACCTTTAAGGAAATCATTAAAAAGTGGAAACTTTTTAATGAAAAAAGTTAAAGATTAAAGAAAATGTGAAGTGGAACATAAAAAGCATTTTAGAACAGTTTGGAGAAATGAAGATGGTAGGGTGGGGAGGAAGCTTAATTTACATATCAAGGAAAACAGAATAATTTGGCAGAGAATAAAGAAGAGGTAGAGCACTTCGACTCCTGGTTTCATCCTCTATTCTTCATCAAATATAATAATTTTGGGTTGGGAGCAGTGGCTCATGCCTGTAATCCCAGCACTTGAGAGGTTGAGGCAGGCGGATCACCTGAGGTCAGGAGTTCAAGACCAGCCTGGCCAATGTGGCAAAAAACCCCATCTCTACTAAAAATACACAAATTAGCTGGGGGCAGCAGTGGACACCTGTAATCCCAGCTACTCTGGAGGCTGAGGCAGGAGAATTGCTTGAATCTGGGAGGCAGAAGTTGCAGTGAGCCAAGATCATGCCATTGCACTCCAGCCTGGGCAACAAGAGCAAAACTCCATCTCAAAAAAAAATAAGAAAAAAAAAGTATAATTTTCAAACTGGAGATGAAGAAATGAAAAATTATGACAGATGAAAAGATACTGAGAGAGAACTTAGATGCTTTCAAAATGATCAAGTCTTCTGGGTCATTTAAACTAATCCCCAACATACGAAAAGAGTTTGCAGACATGGTTGGCAAGGCATTGGGTGAATTTTTTGAAAACCTATGGGGAATGAAGGAAATCCCCAACACATGAACACAGAAATAGTGGATTGATACCCAGCAAAATTCTAGAGCAGATTATTAACAGATAATGTGTGGGCTCTTAGAAAATAATGCAGTGATCAGTACCAAGCCAGAATGAGCTCACTAAAGACATTTTTAAAACAAGCCTGCTAAACTCAAAGGACTTCCATGGACTTTAAATGTGTCAAATATTTGCAAGACATTTAATAATTTGGTTTTCACTCTATCAATGGGAAAAATATATATATATTATCATTTGTTGAGTGTTGTGTTTGCCACAGGCCCTATTGTACTATAGATGTAATAAGAACTAACATTTATTTATCAAGGGCTTAATGTGCATGAAGTGTTGTTCTAAGTGCTTTGCATACATTAATTCATTTAATCTTCACTATGACCTCATGAAGTAGGTGCGATCCTTATTAAAGATAAGGAAACTATCTTTAATACAGAAGAATTAACTAACTTGCCCAAGAATACAGAGTTAGTAAGGGAAGACCTGGCATACAAATACAGGTTGACAAGCCCAAAGCCTGCATTCTTAAATTCTATACTTTGTTAACTCCCAATGTTATCTGTAATTCCCACCACAAAACTACAAGTTTTGTATTGTTATCCCCATTTTATGACTAAGGAGGCTGACGATTGGAGTACTGAATAGAAAAATCCAGTAGAATCTAGTAAGTAGTAAGACTAAGGCTCAAACCTAAGTTCATTTGAATCTAGACCATATCCTCTATTCACTTCGCCATTCTACATAATGCTAGACTTGGTGAATCCTCAGCTGAAAGAATGGCCGTATATAAATATACAATTTAGAAAAATGTCCCTATTGTTACACCTCATGATTTTATCCTTCACTCTGACCTGTTCACATTGATCTTATGTAAATTCACACAAGGTATGCCCATGCCCATTAAATGTACAAATAGCAAATTTTGAGATTGGTATATGATGATGATGCCCTAATGATGTCCAGCTAATATGTTTATTTACAGCATACATTAAAGATTGAAAATCATCTGAACAAACTGGAAAGATAAACTGAAACTGCCACCATAGAATTTAATGGAGATAACTATATATTTATACGGTAGTTTTATAAAATGAGTTGTAATATCTGGAAGAAGGAATCCTAAATTTTTAGTATTTGTTGTGTAATGCACTCAAAGTAATTAAGGAAAAGATTTTCGGAAAGGATATTAGAAAGTCTCATAAAATCAATTTGTGAAAAATACAGCTAGGGCTCACAGAAAGAAGAAAATCACCAATTGGCTTTCTGAATCTTTCTGAATCTACTTTTCTCTGAATGTATAATCTGTTCTCCTCCTGGGAAATCAGATTCCGCCGTAAACCTGTCATATTCTACTCCACAACAACTTTAGTTTGAACATACCCAGCTCTGTTTGCTAAGAGATGAGTCTGCTTTGAATCCCACAGGGCTTTAAAGCTCTAGTTACACTAACTGCTGTTTCTGTACCTCTAGTTCAAATTAATGAGCATAGTATCTACCCAGATCCAACAAGCTATTGCCAGAAAAAGGAGGTTACTTGGTACAAGCATGACCTCTATGTCATCTCTTTAGAAAGGAATCCCCAAAGTGGAAAAGGACTACAAGCTTGAAATAATTCACCAATGTGATAAAACAACTGAAATTATCATAGATAACAATAAAATGAGTGGAAACCAGATGAGTACAGTAATACCCTCACAGGGCAACAATATTTGAATCACATTTGAAGAGACATGAACAAACTATAGCAAGTCTAAAAAAAAGATAAAACTAATAAAGTAGTCTGAAATAATACCATGTGCAGAAAGAAACAAGGATGTCACATAAAGAAACCAGAGATATTTATAAGGACCCCTTTACAAAAAAGAACAGATCTGGCCTTCAGTTTTCAAAAGATATAGTGTGAAATGCGGCTACTCTACTTGATCTATCATAGCTGGCTGAAGTCAAACAATCATTAGGTTTCTGTTCCCCCACATTACCCCCACCTTACTTCTAGGACTCCTAGTAGGAGGATGCTAAGTTTGGTTCTCTATCTGTATTGTCGGTGAGAGGGCTGTTTGTTTGTTTGTTTGTTTGTTTGTTTGTTTGTTTTAGAGACAGGGTCTTGCTCTGTTGCCCAGACTGGAGTGGAGTAACATGATCATATCTCACTGTATCCCCAAACTCCTGGGCTCAAGTATTTGACCTGCATAATAAATGTCTACGCCTCATGCCACTAGGTGGCAATGTGGGTGTTACATTTAAAAGATCATGGGTGGTTCACTTTGCAGGTAAAACTGTAAATGTTCTTAAGTGTGCATTTCTGCTGCTTCTGATGGACTAAGAATCCCTTTTGATTTCTAAAGTAAATGTAGAGACGTTTTAAAAATAAAAGACTCCTGTGTCCAACTAACATATATTCCAAAATCCTCCAGCAGAGACCTGTGTGAGCTTCAGCTGCCATAATCATGGTGAAGATCCGGCAATTTTTGTTGGCTATTTTGTGGCTTCAGCTAAGCTGTAAGTTGGGGAGTTTCAGGACATGAGATATTTTACAAACTTCTGGGGAGGGGAAAGAAGGGATTCCAAGTGGCTAATCTGGAGTGCCCTCCTGAAAATGTGTAAATAAATGTGTATAAATGTTTCAATAATTGTAATATTCTGTATCTGATGATGTCTTTGAGAACAGGTGTAAGTGCCGCCAAAAATGAAGTGGAGCAGAGTCCTCAGGACCTGACTGCCCAGGAAGGAGAATTTATCACAATCAACTGCAGTTACTCAATAGGAATAAATTCCTTACACTGGCTGCAACAGCATCCAGGAGGAGGCATTGTTTCTTTGTTTATGCTGAGCTCAGAGAAGAAGAAGAATGGAAGATTAATTGCCACAATAAACACACAGGAAAGGCACAGCTCCCTGCACATCGCAGCCTCCCAGCCCAGAGACTCTGCCATCTACATCTGTGCTGTGAGACACAGTGCTCTCCAGGCACCTGGAGCCCGTACCCAAACTCTAAAGCAGAGGCATCATTTCTTACTCCTGTCTTTCAGACTTGTCTGTCTCTATTCTTGGTCAGATGGTGTCAAATTTTTAAGTTTTTAAAATATAATATTCTCCCCTTCTAGACCATCTCTCTTCTCTACAGCATCATCACCAAGTATATTAACCAGACGATATGTGATTTTTACCTTGGAAGTAAAATATACAGGGTATAAAAATCCCGATTCTGCTACTTATTAACTGGATGATCTTGATCAAGTTACTTAACTTCTCTGTGCCTCAGTTTTCCCTCAAGTATAAAAAGGAAACACTGTTAACCATAGTACCTAACCCCAATTCTGGGGATTACATGAGGTAATATACACAAAGTGTTTGACACATTTCCTGGCACATAGTTAGTGTTACATAAAGGGTATCAATTATTGGTATTAGTTGTAGATGCAGCATGAGTTTGCTGATACTCATTATGGGTTAATACCACAAATCATTGAAGAAGTATGTGGAATATAAATAATAAGCATCTTAGAATAATTTTAGTTTTCAGATTCTTTCCTAATGATGTCCAGCAATTGGCCTTTTTAATAGTGTTGAGAAAAACAGAGAGTAGCTGTAGAAAACATAACAGAAGGATGACTCTATGGTTTGGTTTGTGGTGTGGAAATGAAAGACTGGTAAGAGATGCTTCTGGAGAAGCTCAGTGACTTCTTTAGAAAAAAGGCCAGGTTCTAAGTTTTCATGTGGAGATCTCTAATGGAAACTTGCATTTGTGGAAATTCATGAAGCAGAATATCAAACCCAGTGTATCTAAATCAATGGTTCTTTATATCCCCCAAGGATTCTTTTCATTATTATTCCCAATCCCAGTGGAATTCTTATATCAAAACAAGTTTTATGATTATAATTGTTCTTATTACTCAACAACATTAATCATATATATTAAATTATAGCTACATTCTTTTTTTATTTTTTTATTTTTATTTTATTTTATTTTATTTTTTTTGAGACGGAGTCTGGCTCTGTTGCCCAGGCTGGAGTGCAGTGGCCGGATCTCAGCTCACTGCAAGCCCCGCCTCCCGGGTTCACGCCATTCTCCTGCCTCAGCCTCCCGAGTAGCTGGGAGTACAGGCGCCTGCCACCTCGCCCGGCTAATTTTTTTTTGTATTTTAGTAGAGACGGAGTTTCACCGTGTTAACCAGGATGGTCTCGATCTCCTGACCTCGTGATCCGCCCGTCTTGGCCTCCCAAAGTGCTGGGATTACAGGCTTGAGCCACCGCGCCCGGCCTACATTCTTTTTTTTAATCAAAGGTTCTTTAAATCAAAATACTACCTGCACATATCTAAAAAGCCGATAGTATTATAAAGATCTGTTCCTTCCTTAGCCCGTGCTCTACCCCCACCTTCCAATTCAAATCCATTCTAGCAATTTCTGATTAATATGTATATACTCTTGATTTATCATTATTAAGCATTATCTATTGACTTCCTTCTATGGCAGCATGCCACTACTCTCACCTCAACATACTTAAATATATCATAAGCTGGGGTTAAATAGACAGTCAATGCATATATGATTATGACCACATAAATATTGCCACTGTCTAACCAAAATGACAACTATAAGTATATTTCCTTTCTGGTACAATGTATTTACTTAGTTAATAATTACATTTTTTTTTCATTTATTCTATGTCAATGTCCTATTTTTTCCAAGTTCTTCAACACAGTCTTAAAAATATTTATTAATAATTTCTCTCAAATGCTTCGAGCACCTTAATTTCTTTTTTTTCCCCTCAAGATTCCCTTTCCCTTGACCTCCATTGGTTTCCCTATGTGAACTGATTGCTCTATAAGCCTAAATGTGATTCTAGACATTTTAGCACCACTCCCCCAAGTTGGCTTTTTTGCATTTTGGATCTCATATCTTCATTTCCCAAAGACAAATAGTAGAGAAAGAAAAGGGAGAGGCAGAAGAAGGAGAAAGAGAAAGGAGAAAGAAACACTCTTGGGCTCACTTTTGAACAATGGGAGAAATAAATGAATAAATGGTTCCAGCCTCCCCCATGCCCTGCAGTATTGGGGGAAACCAGCCCCCGATATTTCACGTAGGTTCTTTTCTATTTCCCTAAGCATCAGCCGGTCTGAGAAATAAAGGGAAAGAGTATAAAAGAGAGAAATGTTAAATCTGGGTGTCTGGGGGAGACATCACATGTCGGCAGGTTCTGTGATGCCCCCTGAGCCGTAAAACCGGCAAGTTTTTATTAGCAATTTTCAAAAGGGAGGGAGTACACGAACAGGGTGCAGGTCACAGAGATCACATGCTTCAAGGGTGACAAAAGATCACAAGGCAGAAGGTCAGGGTGAAACTAGAATCACTAATGAACTTCCATGTCCCGCTGTGCATGCATTGTCAGGGTTCAAGAGCAGAGAACCTGTCTGACTAGAATTTGCCAGGCTGGAATTTCCTAATCCTAGCAAGCCTGGGAGTGCTGTAGGAGACTAGGGCGTGTTTCATCCCTATCTACATCTGCATAAAGCCAGACACTCCCAGGGCAGTCATTTTAGAGGCCCTGCCCTGGGAATGCATTCTTTTCCCAGGGCTGTTAATTATTAATATTCCTTACTGGGGAAATAATTCAGTGATATTTCTCTTACCCGTTTTCGGTAATAAGAGAAATATGGCTCTGTCCTACCCGGCCCACAGGCAGCCAGACTTTAACGTTATCTCCCTTGTTCCCTGAAAATTGCTGTTATCCTGTTCTTAAGGTGCCTGGATTTCATATTATTCAAACACACATGCTCTACAAACAATTTGTGCAGTTAACGCAATCATCACAGAGTCCTGAGGCAACATACATCCTCCACTTATGAAGATGATGGGATTAAGAGATTAAAGTAAAGACAGGCATAGGAAATCACAAGAGTATTGATTGGGGAAGTGATAAATGTTCATGAAATCTTCACGATTTATGTTCAGAGACTGCAGTAAAGACAGGCGTAAGAAATTATAAAAGTATTAATTTGGGAAACTAATAAATGTCCATGAAATTTTCACAATGTGTTCTTCTGCCACAGTTTCAGTCAGTCCCTCTGTTTGGGGTCCCTGACTTCCCCCAACACTGCATGAGGAAAAGTCTGAGGCATATTTCAAAAGGCTCTTCAGAAGGTCATGTCAGGATCAGGCACCAGTCATGCACATGGTGGCCAGCTGCATTATGCACCATTGCATTGGCTTTCTTCTCTACCCAAATCTACTCCCTTGATCCCTCACTCCTGCTCCATGAGATCACTTCCCAAAAATGCCCTGCATGCAAACCTTTATCTCAGACTCATCTTTTAAGGGAATATAAGCTAAGACATGCCTTTTCTCCCTATGAACAGACAGGACATGGAGCCAGAAGACACAACATTGCCTGTCTGCTCTCAGTAGTGCCTTATCCCCTTCAAAAGCCCTAGATACTGGCCTATGTAGCTGTCCCAGTGACTACTGACCACAGCTTCTCTATTGGTGATACAAGTTCCTAGCTTCCTGTTTTTAAGAAGTACTGGACACACCTGTGTCGCTTTCCTGAAAGAAAGAGTGCTGAGATTGGAGGGTTCAAGTGGAATTACAGGGTGAGACAGAGAGAAGATAACAGGAGATGCTGGCCCTAACAGAGAGGGAAAACAAAACAAAACAAAAACCTGTTCTTATGAAATAAAATAAAGTCTTGTTCATCTGAAAGTCCACTGGTCTTTCCTGAAAGTGAAGGCATTTTTCCATTGAATAAATGCACAAGTAAAAATCAATAAAACATAAATATGGATAGAAGTTTCCTCATAGATTTGACGAGATTATTCAGAGACAGAATTCTTGGTCTCAATTTTCTCAGCATCCTCAGAGTTTACTGTGTGGACACTATGATCACAGAAAGAATATCAGGTGCCAAAGCTAGCAATTCAAGTTGTTTCTGGTAGAAGTCAATGCCCTCCTGTAATCAAATGAATGAACTAGTAGAAACCACTGCTTTGGTCAGTTTCCCCTCTCCTGTATCTGGCCTTCAGCACCTCAGTAGGTGCTTAGAGAGCATTTACCAGGCACCAGCTCCCAGTCGGTATGGGAACCATTAGAACTCTCTCCAGAGAAACTCAGTCTGGCCCAATGTTTCTGACTTCAAGCCTCATTTCCATGAATCAGACAGCTGGTGAAATTGATAGACCACAAACTCCATGAGGGCAGGAACCACGTCTTGGTTATTACAGTGCCCCTAGTGCTTAGCATAGTGCCTGGAGTCAGGAGTGTTCTCAATGATTTACGCTGCTTTGTCATCTGCTCTGATAATGAGAGTTTCTCGATGTCAAGGGCTCTATTTTGGGATTAGCACTGTATTTAACAATAGTAGAAACTGAAGAAAAAATTGTGTGAAATTACATTTCTTCTTTGTCATCAGAAGTAACTTAGTCTTGCTGACTTTCTTTCTATGCCCTTGCGTGTTGCCTCTTTGTTTGCTTACTTGATTTTTTTGCCTCACTGAGAATGTAAGGTCTGTGAGGACATTGGCTTGTGTTTCTTCATCCCTGATATTTCTTTTGTAACCAGCCCAATTCTGATATCTAGAAGGAGGCCAACAAGTGGTTTTTGGAAGAATAAGTGAATATTCTTCAGTTATTCAAGTGGGCTGGGTACTTGCAACGGCTAATAGTGCAAAGCTGCAATTCTAGGCACTATCAGTACGTGTTTTAACTAACACATTATGTGGATTATTTAAAAACTTGAGGTATATGATAATATAGTACTGATTTGTATTTTTACAAAGTCATATTTTAAAGCTCCATTCTTAGCTCAGAGCTGAGCCATTAAAATAATGTGAGACATTACATTAAAATAATGTGAGACAGCAAGAATGCTAAAGCTTGATACTAAACCTATTCAGTAATGTGGAATAGAATTTAAGATCAGGAAAGAGGTGGTCCCACAACTGGGAATTAAAATCAAAATGGTGTTGAGCAGGTAAAGCTGCATGTCCAAACGAACTTGATGGCAAAACCTGAATCTGCCAGAAATTTTTTGCTAGATTTACTGCAGATCCTGCCAGATTCAAGCCAAACATAGAAAGATAAGCAGAAAACCTCCTTCATCACTGCCTGTGAAAGGATGTTGAGTCCAAGAGACAAGTAGAGAAAGACCCTTATAGATTAGGATCCATTAATATACACTGACTTGGCAAACTGAGACCCAGAGGCAAGTACAGACCACAGGACCACCAGATGATTTACTCCCTTGGATCCTACTGGTGGCAAAAGCTGCCTCCAGCGTCCACTTCCACTGCACAGGAAACTACTTCATAGGACCTGAAAATTATATGGCAATATACATCAAAGAGTCCTTGCACTCTGACCCTGTAATTTCACTTCTAGAAATTTCTCCTTTCTTAATAAAACAATCCAATATATACTAAGATTTGTTTTTTTAAATGTTGGTGAGAGCTTTATTTAAATAAGTGCAGAAGGAAAAGAAACACCAATTCTAACAAAGTAGTTGATTTAAAAACCGGGGGCACATTTGTCTAATGAGTATAACCACTAAAAATCATTTTATCTAAACTTCTGCTTCCAGCCATGCTGAAGTAACAGGGACCAGATTTACCCTTCCACTTGAAACAACAGCAACCGAGAAAGCTCCAGACAAATTACACAAATCAACAATTTCCAAAACACGGTACACCAAGCAATAAATGACCATGATCCTGAAAGATGGGAAACAAATGAAGCGAGCCCTAACATTACAATAACCTATTGCCTTGAGAGAGTTTCTAGGCCACAGCACAAAGAAGGAAAACTGAGGCAGAACCTGGTAGGTTCCCTGAGTTGAGGCAACAGAGCTGAGACAGAGAAGACTAAGGCAGCTAAAGTTCATAAGACAGAATATGCGAGAGGAGAGAGGGCCACAGAGAGGACCTAGAGATCTGCCGAGGGTGCCCTCAAGTATTCAGCAGAACGCTCATCTGCGCAAGCGTGTGGAAACTACCCAAGAGCGAGTGGCGGTGGCGGGGAAGAACCATTCAAAAGGATTAAAGGAAAGAGGGCCTCTTCAAGTATGTCTAGGATTTAGAAGAGAGTTTATTGCTTAGCCATATATTTCTTAATACTTTAATTAATATTTCATACACTTCATTTTCTCTGGCTCTAGTCACTTATCATTGTTGTTCATTTTCAAACAAAGAATCATTTCATATATTGAGGAAACAGCCCTATCTGGCTTAGGCAAAGAGTAAAGGCAAGAGGCCAGGTGCGGTGGCTCACATCTGTAATTCTGGGACTTTGAGAAGCCGAGGCGGGCTGATTACCTGAGGTCAGGAGTTTGAGACCAGCTTGGCCAATATGATGAAACCCTGTCTCTACTAAAAATACAAAAAATTAGCTGAGTGTGGTGGTGCATGCCTGTAATTGCAGCTACTCAGGAGGCTGAGGCAGGAGAATCACTTGAAGCTGGGAGGCAGAGGTTGCAGTGAGTGGAGATCGCACCACTGCACTCCAGCCTGAGTGACAGAGCAAGACTTCATCTCAAAAAAAAGAAAAGTCAAGACAAGAATAGGTATTACCCATGTGGCATGACCAAAGTTTTTGGTAAACTTGGGGGTTTTTTTCTGTTATCAGTAATACAATTGCCCTTAAAAACTAGTTTTTATTTCTCACTCCTGAACTCATTTACATGTAATGTCAAAGTATGATAAATTCAAACTATGCTGACACCTGTAAGAATGTGGCTATGTATGATATAAAGTCTTTATACTTTCATCAACTTCAAATCTCAGTTCTACTGTTACAATGATAAAGTTCATTTCACTATCTCTTGTGACCATTTAAATACTTCCACATATTTCCTCTCATTTTTTATCTTCTATGGCTGAGGACTCCTAATTCTTAAGAATATTTCTGTTATCCCTATAATTACTGTTGTGTCTCTCCAGGCATTCTTTTTTTAGTGAGCAACTGCCATTAATGGCTTCCAGAAAGGATTTGAACACCATCTCTACATTTATCATTCCAAGTGCTGTGACAACTGCCTTGCCAACTACATTTTCCAGGCTCCCTTGCAACTAGAGTGCAGACTTGTATTCAGCCAAGTCTTTGATTGGGAGATGACCACCTGAGGAACAGGCTAGGCAGGAGCATCCCTTTTCTTGGTTTAGGGGCAGTGGAGGCCACGTGGTCTGGGTTAGGCAGCAGCGTCTTTTTGATTGGGCCAAGAGCAGTAACTTCCTGTTTGGGCCTGTTTGGCTGCATATTCTGTTGCTGGCAGCACTGGAGGCAGCTGTCACAGGGATAGGACTGCAGCCTTCTTACGAGGCTGATGGATGGGTGGTTCTGGGCATCACTCCTGGAAGTCGAGCCTAGAATCTTTTTCTCCAGTCTGCCCAATGATTCTGTGAGCCTTCTGCCTCCCCAAATCCTAATCTTCTTACACTAGGTAAAGCGATTTCCTTTCTTTCTTGTCCCTTAGCACACAGGCATCTTACAGTGTTTAGTCTGAGACCCACCACAGCTTTCATTCCAGCATCCTTCAAGCTGAGTATCAGACCTGGTTAACTTTTTCACTGCAGTACACTTGGCTCATTTCAATGAGGATGAGTTCATGTTTATAGTGATTTCTGGGTCCTTTGCTTGGAAATCCTAAAAGATAGAAAAGAGCCTCCAGTTACTGCAGACACAGGCATGAGATATACTGAAAACTCTCCAAAAGTGTCTCTTGGAATGTTTCTTCATTACTTCACTAGGTTTCTTTCTAACCTTCAGAGCTAGTAAGGACCTTCAGTTAAAAAGGGCCATTAAACTTCTAGTTTAGTTAAGAAACATTTTCCTCATTTCATGGGAGTGGGGAAGCAGTGCAGACTAAACTTACAGCTCACATCATATTGTTCTTACCAGTTCAAATCGAATTACAGTTTCTAGTCGCTTAGTTAACATTTATCCTTCTTTAAATCTTGATGAAATGTCTCTTCCTCAATGAACACTTCTTTGCCTCTCAACCTAAATTTGTTCCCCTTGTGTTACTGTTTTAAAGAACCCTATAATTTCTATGTATTTCTGTGTGATTATTTATATAATATCTGTCCTTCTTATTAACCTCTAAGTTCCACTAAATACTCTGTTCAGAATAGTGCCTGTCACAAAGGAGTATAACAAATAGTGATGAATGAATGAATCTGAACCAGCCCAGCATGTATCATAGTTTGTGTTGGACTGTCCCTCGAGTGTAGATGTTCCTAGTGACAATCTCATTAATTCAAACACTGACCAGAGAGGATTGAAAATATATGAAGCAGTGCTTTTGGAACTGAGGCTGTAGTCCAATATGAGTGGAGATAAAAAATGAAGACTTTAAAAGGAGAATTCACATAAAAGCAGGTATCAACATGGAAAACTGCAGAGGTTGTTTGTATACACAGTGGGCACAGCAGCAGCAATCACCTCCAAACTTGAGGTTCCAGGCTGAGGTGACAGATCAGAGTGAGCCAGGCACTCTGGGAAAATGGGAACACTTAGATTCCCAACACTGGAATTTGCTGGTTCTTCTACTAATGTTTAGTAAGAAATTTGCCTTACCCAAAGTCAGGTCTGGTCTTTGTCCTAGTTCCTGTGAGATAACCTCTGAAGGCTTAGAATTTCCTGAATTGTTGGCATGTCTTTGTAATTGATGGTGGGGTCTTTGGACCACACTTAATAGTTTCTGCTATTAAGACGACTCATTGTGGGGCTGGCTACACTCAGTGATCTCAGGATGGGGGCTGGCCATGCCAGAAAGACCAACCATATAACTTAGGGTGGAGGGTTTGGGTCACAACCTAGAGACTGAGTTCAACCACACAGGCTATCAGTCATCCAATATAAAGAAGCCCCAATAAAAACTCTGGACACCAAAGCTCAGCTGAGTTTTCCAGACTGGCAATAACCCATGGGTATCGTCATGCCTTGATGCTGGGAGGGTAACTCATCCCTGAGGACAATGGAAGTTTCACATTTGGAACCCTACCAGACTCTGCCCTATGCATCTCATCCCTTGGCTGTTTTTAATGTATCCTTTCTCTGTAATAAATGAATCACAAGTATACTAGGTTTCAATGAGTTCTATCAGTCTTTCTAGTGAATTATGGAAACTGCTTTAGAAAATACCCAACCTTGCCATTGGTGCCAGTAGTGAGAGTGGTCGTGCATGAACTTATCTCCCCTTTGTAGGGGAGATCTCCCCTAGTTCCTTGCAGTTGGGGGTAGAAGTCTTACGTAGATTTAGTCTAGAGGTCTATGCCCTTAATCTTGCTGCTTGGCTAACTCTGGGTAGCTACATTTTGTATTGAGCAACTCTATATGAATAAAAAGTTTTGTTCATATAATGCCTAAACAGCTAATCAAGTATATAAGAAAGTTTTTTAAAAGTTAAAAGTAGGTAAGTCAACTGGTAATAAAGTAGGCAAGTCACAAGGTAATTAAATGCCTACATTTCGATGATTACATGTGTTGCTTAGAACATATGTGTATGTGAGATCATCACGTTAAAATATTTCTAACACAAGGGCTGGCAACACCTAACAATAATGATAATTAGTACTTGTCTAGTTCTTACTACTAACTGGTTTCTGTTCTGAATGTTCTACTTATATTAACTAATTTAATTCTCATAACAACTCTGGTTATTAGCCAGTTTTGTAGAAGCTGAGGCACAAGGAGGTTAAATACTTTGCCCTATGGCACACTCCCAAAATTTGAATCCAAACCATATAACTCCATAGCTCATGCTCTTAACCAATGCCCCATATAGCTTCCCAGAAGGCAATCACTTGAAATTTCTCTCTGATCTTATAGAAAGGTGTTAGTAGACTGCTTATCTTAATTAACATCCAATCCTAATCATCTTTGTAGCAAAGTAATATTTTTGTATAAACATGTCAGAGGCATTTGAACCAGAGCAACTCCATCTTGAATAGGAGCTGGGTAAAATGAGGCTGAGGCCTACTGGGCTGCATTCCCAGGAGACTAAGCCATTCTTGGTCACAGGATGAGATAGGAGGTTGACACAAGATACAGGTAATAAAGACCTTGCTGATAAAACAGGTTGCAGTAAAGAAGCCTGCTACAACCCACCAAAACCAAGATGGTGACAAGAGTGACCTCTGATCATCCTCATTGCTACACTCCCACCAGCGCCACCACAGTTTACAAATGCTATGGCAATGTCAGGAAGTTACCCTATCTAAAAAGGGGAGGCATGAATAATCTACCCTTTGTTTAGCATATAATCAAGAAATAACCATAAAAATGGGCAATCACAAGCCCTCAAGGATGCTATGCCTATGGAGTAGCCATCCTCTTATTCCTCTACTTTCCTAATAAACTTGCTTTCACTTTACTCTGTGGACTCACCCTGAATTCTTTCTTGTGTGAGATCCAAGAACCCCCTCTTGGGGTCTGGATTGGGACCCCTTTCCAGTAACAAAGAGATGTGTATTTTATTTCTGATAATACTTTTTTGCTTTGTTATCCCTCTCATGTTAGGCCAGCAGCTCAAGAAGTCCTGGTCTTCTTCCTGTATTGGAAAAGGGAGTTCACAATAAACACAAAAGAAGAAAGGATAAATTTAAAAATTCCTCTAGAGACAATAAAATGGGAAAAAAAAAGGGGGGGTTTTGAGTTTGGGTTATGACTTTTGAGTTTAAAAATAAATCTATGCCTCAAAAAGTTCTCTTAGAATATATATGAATACAAAACCCAATTATGCAACCCTAGATTTAATGCAAATTTCTTAGTTTCTGGGAATTTCTGGGGTGATGGAGACAAAGCAAGGAAGTAAGACATCGGTGAAGATCTCTGTGCCCATCTCCATACACCCTGCCAGCAGTACGGTGGGGGGAGGCAATGTTTAGCCCCCAAATAGGATGTTAGGAATCTGAAACTAAAGGAGATTGACAACTAATTCCTCTTAGAAAGCCTGAGTGGCAATATCCTGCAAGTTTCCACCAGGGCAGAGACAGCTGTGCAGTAGTACCAATAAGCCCAGAGAGCCCCAAGACAGCCTGATTCTGTCAGATCGGAATTAGAGTAGTTGAATTTTTACATGCACACAAAAAGCATAGAAATTAACAGAGAGAGACTTAGTGGACCTGGATGGGTGTCAGTATTATAATAAAAAGGATGCAGAGCATTAGATTAATAGCCAGAGATCTACAGGGACTCAGACATCAGGACATTAGAAACAATAATGTCCCAGACTGGACCCTAAGCACTGCACCCCAACAGATGCCAGTATGGGCCAGGTGTCCCCAACTAATGCCAGACCACCTTTTAAGGCCTCTACATTTCACCCCAAGGATGGCGAGAAGGAAACCTGAACTGATGGAGGACATCCTGAATTGACTTAGAAAGTCATGATTTTACTGAGAAAACCCTGTATTTACTTAAAGCAAGCTTTCTGACACCAGGCAAAGTGGTTACTAGAGTTAGAAATTAAGCTGTTATGGAAAATAAAGCTGTCCTGGATTGAACATCTGAGTAAATTATAAAACATTTACCTGCTACATCTCTATTCACCAGATAGCGATGCTCAGGCATTCATCTGCCCCTACACAAATGACAAATGACATTCACGTTTATTACATATCCCCTCAGGCCTAACTAGGGCTGTGTGCTGTTTCCAAGACCAAAACGTCACAACTGAAAACCACTCACCTGAATATTTACCATAAGAAATAGCTTGGATTAGTATGGAACTTGGTGTAACCCTCAAATATAGGAGTTTGTCACTAGAGGTACCAGAGGACCACTTTCTCTGTTAGGGGACCTTGACGACAGTATATTACAATGAAGGCAGTGATTGGCAAACAGCAGCTTCAAATAGGCATGCAAACAAACATTGAGAAACAGTAAGCACATAAGATAACTCATTTAGACACTTTTATATGCAGCATGTATAGGACTTAAAATAACATTCCCAAGTTAAACTGAAACCATTACTATGTAAATGCCACAGCCAAGTCAAATGAAATAGTAAATACCAGCCTTGCAAATTGATCTCCCTCAAGGGCACTCAAAAGAGTTAGACTGCCTGCTGCTCTCTTAGAAAATGTCCTCCTCTCTATCAATCATTTCTGTTCTGACATCAAACCCATTGACCAGCATATGTTTTGGAATTTCTGAACAATTGACTTTCAAGGACTCACATTCATTCTGCACTTTCTTAGAAACCTCATAGGAGCCACTGTTGCCAATAAAATAAAAAAAAAAAACACACACACACACATTATAAATCTAACCCCAAAATGGGATTGCTTCAAAAGAGAATGGGCACCCCCACTCCCTACATTGTTTGTACACATCTGTGTTGATTCTCTTGGTGAACTGGCCCATGCAAGCAGGAGATCATCAATCAGCAGGTGTCACCAAGCGCAAGTCAGAATTGCTCCACAGAAAAATTGAGTCTTTTTTTATTCCCTATTGTCACCTACTAAAATGTAAGTTGCTTGTTGATCTCATCACACTGAGTTATGTTTCAGTGAAGTGTTGAAAAGGCCCAGCCTGCACATATTCTTGAAATTTCGAAATAATGGCTCAGTGAACAGATGTACACTTTCTCCCAACAGCTCTTTGTGGAAATGAATTTTTTATGAGCCCAAAGTATCTTTGATTCATTCCTGATTAAAAGTCAAGTTAAAACTAAACACCATATACTTTTTGCAAGACATTTTAGGAAGTATTGACACAAGGACTTTTGAGACTGAAAATCATGGGTTAACAATAAATCTTTGTTTGGTGAAACAAAAGAACAGTATAGGTCGGAGGTAAAAAGCACAGGCTCCAGGGCCAGACTCCCTGGGTTCAGATTCTTCACATTTCAGCTGTGTGACCTTGAACAAACTACTCTAGTTAATCATAACTTCAGTCTTTTTTAGAAAATGGGATATTAAATAATGGCTACTCCATAGGGTTGCCATAGAGGAAAATACAAGGTAGTATTTACATGTACATAAAACAGCGCCTGGCACAGAGCCAGTGTTCAATTAGCACTAGCTATTTTGTGGATACAGGTAGATAAAAGAAGCATTTAATGAATAGTTACACGCCCATTAACATAAAATGTAAGCCACATCCATATGCTGTAGCTTATGGTGAGAAAGTTTTCTGCTCGCCTATTAACTAAAAGGAGAGAAAAGCTTCTCTATAATATTGAAAATGTTATCCTAATAGTTCCAAAGGACTGTTTTCTGGGAATGTTTGCTGCAGAAACCTCACTGGTTAGATGTTTGTTGGAGCACACTGTGATTATTCATTGTCATTGCAAACTGTGTTTACCACGGGAGGCTGTTCTGACTCACCACTTTGTGACTCACCAATTAGTAAACAGCTAAATGTCGCATTGCTGATTTAGGTGTGATTTACTCTGCCAATATAAAAGGACTCTGCAGATTCTACTAAAATCGAGAACATAGCTAAAGGCATTCTTCATTGTAAAAATGAATTTTAGAAAACAAGATGACTCTAACAGTTACTTTAAAATACAATGCAATATGTCTATTTTAAATGACAACACTATCTCCTGTCTGACAGCATTCAACTTACTTTCAGATTTATTCGGTGTTTTCTCAACTTCACAAGCACTTGAAAATCCATAAAGGAAGGAAATACGTCTTGTTTCATTTTCAATAGTTATATCAAGGATACTTTTTAAAAGTTCATATTTACCATGTTTTCAACAAGTAACTCTTAACAATACTCTTAAGGGTACGATCGTGATGATAGGTAAAAGTCAGGATCACTCCCTTTTCATCTTTACCTGTGTAGAGCAATGTAACGTGCCCTTTTCCCAAACTCTCTGACTCCATGAGGGACGAGACACAGAGGGTGTGGCTGAGGGCTCGTAGGCCTGGGACTCCTTGACTGGTGTCCTGTGGCCTGCAGTCCAGGGCTTGCAAGTGATCAAACAGGGAAGGAGAAATGAGGCAGGCACAGTGCTATGAGCAGGCCTGTGTTTTCACTGGGAATGGTGGTTAGCAGATGCTCAGATGTGTCCCTTCTCCCTCATACTCACCTTTGGCTTGGTTCTTAACTCCTGCCCACCCCTCCCTAAACCCTTTGTGAAGGTCCAGAAGAACTCACAAAGAACTGAGCGAGTCACAGACACCCAGCAGTCTCCAGAGAGGCCTCTGTGCATGAAGCCTTCCCCAGAAGGATGCCCGCTCTTCCTACCTGGCCTGGAAACTCAAAATGGGCATGAAAACTGAAGACTGTGAGAGAGGGCCAGAAACTGACAATAAGATTGATGTTCAAATAGCTGAATTCTTGATTCTTTTCCTGAGATCCACTCCTCATTTTCAGTCTTGCGGTAAACCTCAGTGAGGGGCGTTTTGTCTTGTGTTCTATCTATTGGTGAATGGATCCCAACCTTTCTGAATACGGGGACATACTTTTTAAAGCCAAAAATTTTGCAGATAGTAATGGATTTTTAACATCCATTGATTAACAAAGCGCTATGAATACAGTAACACTTTTAAATAAATGTGCTTTCAGTTTTTTTTAACTAAACATAATACATGCATGTATATATTTAAACTTATCACAGTGCCTGGCACAGTGAAAGCACTCAACAAATATTAGCTATAATTACTGCTATTGCTGTTGTTTACTTAATCTATTGGTAATGCCTGGTATACATGTGGATTCTTAGAGTCCTTATAGAACACAGCAACCCATAAACTATACTAGGCTCTAAATCTTCTCGCCCAGGAACTTTATCCGATGCATACTTCACCAGCAACAGCAGCATTTAGCACTGTCTTGTTGTAGAAAAATTCTTGATAAATTAATTGAATTAAATTTATGTACCATAAAATGTCATGAAGAGATGGAAGTGTCTTGGTCCTGTATCTTAGCATTTTCAAACCTCTCCATTGTTTTTTTTTTTAATGTGTAGATTTCACCTGTGTAAAAATGAAAAATAAGAAAACTGATTCTAATGCTCTTCATGAAAGGCAAGAAAAGCCTTCTTGGAAAGCAATAGTTATGGGAGAGTTCTGCCAGAATGTGTTCTCAGTATGACGTGAGAACAATTTTATTCTAGGAACCAGAGGTGCTGAGGACTCAGCTTCTGACTTACTCTAGATCATAAACATCACTGGACTAATGACCAGTTGAGAATAATCTAAGCTCTTGTGCTTTTATAACAGACCTGGTTATGTCCTAAAAAGTAAGAGCATTTATAAATAAAAAAGAAATTTTAACAGTTCAATAGAGCAATGGCACTTTCCAGGTCCTCCCTGAACAGGTGTCATCTATTTCCCCATCCCTTGGATCTCAGTTGGCCTTGTAGCTTATGTGGATCCATAGAATGCGGCAGAAGTGACAGTTGTGCAAGTTCTGAGCCCTCACCTCAAGAGCCTTTGCACTCTGTCACCTGCTGTCTTGGACTTTGGCTTTTTTCCACGTGAATCATCCAAGGCTAACCTTCTGGAAGAAGAG
The DNA here is from genome assembly GCF_000951045.1 of Mandrillus leucophaeus. Taxonomy (NCBI): domain Eukaryota; kingdom Metazoa; phylum Chordata; class Mammalia; order Primates; family Cercopithecidae; genus Mandrillus; species Mandrillus leucophaeus. The sequence goes on from NW_012104032.1 coordinate 109,235, forward strand.
AGACCGCGCGAAACAGAACCATGAAATATCAGCCTGAGGCCCTGGATATGTGAGAAAGCTGAAGACCAGCAAAGCTGACCTAAAAATGAGTCACAGTCGACCTCAGATGCATGAGAATCTAGCCAAGGCTGAAAACATTCAGTTGAATCCCACCTCAATTTCTGACCCAGAGATAGCAACTAATGTACAATATCATGACTATTATGCAATCATTGGAAAGAATGTATTAGATAAATGTGTATTGGCCTGGAAGAGGTATCAACTAAGCTTGCTTAATGATTATCCGTCTTAAAAAAAATGCAGAAATAGGGTTGTAGAACAAGGTTCCTGGCCATACTGAGCTTACTTTTCTGTTGGTGAAATAAAACACTTAATGAAATGACAAGGAAATAATTCAACCAATAAGAAAATGCTTTACAACCAAGAGACTTATTAAATAAAATGGGTGCACCTTTTATGTTACCCATAAGTATAATAGTGCCCTAACATAGCAGACACATTTCTGTTGTCTGCAGTTATCCTTCAGAAAGTCTTCATGGGAGAACCTTTAAATGACCTCAGAGAGTGAGGGTTTATGCAAATAAAGAATTAAGTCAGTGTGGGTAGAGGTTCAGCACCAGGGAGAAGGAAGTTACATGAAGATTGTGGTGTGGGGCTCATATCTAGAAACAGAGTGGCCCCACGTCAGCCTATGAGGGAGGAGCCAGGCCCCGCCTCAAGGGTCTCCATCAGGAAGATCTCTGTGGGAAAGGAGCAGGCGTTCCAGGTTGTTGGCAAAGCCTGTGCTTGGGCAATCCATCAACACAGTTAGTCCAGGGCCCACCGATGACCTCTGACCCTTCTCACATTTATTTTCTCTGCCTGGTACTTCCTCTAAGGGGCATCCTGCCACTCACCAGCCCCTACCAAACACACGCACACACACACACACACACACACACACACACTCTTACTCTATTTGCTCATAATCATTCATCAGGTTTTAACTTAGATAGCACTTCTTCTGGGAACTTTCTCTGGTGATAGATCCTCTTATGTGGCTCTTGACCTACCAAACCAGAAGCAGTGGTGCAATCAGCGATCATTATTCTCTTACTTATTATAATATCTCCAGCACTTAGCACAGTATCTGTAGACAGTGGGCACGGACTGAAACAAATACTTTTTGAATCAATGGATTAAATAGCTAGTTTTCATTCACCCTGAGAAAATACCAAGCATTGGTCTTAAGAATATCACAGGCCTGAAGGCATAAAGGAGGAAGCAAGGAAACAAAATCAACAGACAGAGCTTTGGCAAAATCTGCTGTTTGCCTGTCCTCCCAGAAACTCCATTTCCCGTTCTGGGGAAGCAATGCCAAACAGCTCCAGGAACTCTGTATATGGTCTGTCAAGTATCCAAGACAGAAGGGAGACTTTCCAAGAGTGGAAGCCCAGCCTGCTTGCTCCAGTCTGGACTGTGCTGGTCTTTATTTTCCTAGTCAGGGATGGCCCCAACCGGGAACTGTGTCTCTTCTCAGGCTCTGAGGCCTTGGAAATGGAGGAATGTTGTATCTGCCAGTGGTTTAGGTCTACACTGTGAAGAATTAACTTTCCCAAACAGAGATCTGGCCTTCGCCCTCAGCTACTGGGTGGTGATTCGTAGGCTCCTGGAATGTCCCGTCAGATAGGAGTATCTATGTTTGTCTGGGGGCTTTGGCCACCAGTCAGTCTAACAACATGATATAGGATGGGGTTTTGGAACATGCCATGTGAGTTCTGACCTCTGGGGGAACCACAGACCATTAACTAGAACCTCCAGGAGGGGCTGGAGGTTAAAGGTCAGCCACGTGGGCGGCATGTGATAAAGCTCCAGAAAAAACTCTGAACACCAAAGGCTCAGTTGAGCTCCTATCCTCGGCAACACTCTGTGAGTTCTGTCACACAACATGGCTGGGAGGAGGAACACACCCAGGTTTCCCTGGGAGAGGACAACCAGAAGCTTCACGTTTAGAACCTCCCAGATTTCACTTAATGCTTCTCTCCCTTTGGTTGGTTCTGATTTGTATCCTTTTGCTCTAATAAACTATGATCATGATCACTTTCCTAAGTTTTGTGTGTTGTTTTATGGAACTATCGAGCCTAAGGGAGCATGGGAACTCCCAGATTTGTAGCCAACTAGTCAGAAGTAAAGGCAGCCTAGGAACACAGAACTTGTGGCTGATATTTGCAGTGAGGGCAGTCCTGTGGAGAACTGTGCCCTTAACCTGTGAAGTATGGCCACCTCCCGGCAGTTGCCATCAGAGCTCATGGCAGGGCCACGCAGGGAAGTGTGGGAAATTGAACCAATGAGGACTGACACAAGGGCTTCCTGACCATCCTCTAGGAAGTCTGTCAGGAGATGTCCTTGTTCACTTCCCTGTAGGTTCCAGCAAGGCTCAGAGGGTCATCAGTTCCACCAACAATATCTGTGCAGAAGAGGGTAGCTGTGATTTTACTTTAGTCTGAAAGAACATTTTGTTGATTAACACTTAAATATTACAAACAGCCTCTCAGTGTGAGAAGATTTATCTTATTCTCCTGTGTAATTAGAATGATTATTCAACAAATGGATGTTACGCAGTGAACTTCCAGAAAGAAGCCAAATTTATCAACCTCATCAACTCACACTTACAGCCCAGGGATCTATATTCCTGTGCTCTCAGAGCAGGCATGGAGCGTGGACTGATAGCCAAAGACCAGCAAAAAACCCAGAAGCCAGTCAAAAATGCAGGATCCTGGAAAGACCTGAAAACACACAAGAAAAAGCTGGGAAATAGGAATGGGGAGTGAACCTCTGCGATCTGGAGAGGAAACTACTGGTTATTTTAGGAAAAACATTCCCACAACGGGGCTCAGAGAAAAGAGAAAGTAATGGTATCCAGGCCTTATTCTCAGAAGCATTCTCCTCCCTGAATCTAGTACCTGAGGTAACTGGGCAGCAGATAAAAATAGCATTTCCTCAAAACAAAGCAAAACATTAAAAAGAAAAAAAATAGCCTACTGTCTAAGCTTTGTCTCCCAGTGGAACTCGGGAACCAAGCCAACTTCTCCAGCTGTGCATCTTGGCTATGTGTCTCAGATGGAACATTTCTGACTTCATTCCCTCCCCTTCCCACGTCACTCGGTAAGGAGGGTGGGCCAGGACAAGCAGCTCAGACAGCTGTTCCTACAACTGGCCTTACTACAATCCTCCAGGCTTCATATACAGGCACCTCTGGGCCCTGCCTGCCTGCACCAACCCATCCGGCCCAGTGCAACAGACCATTCTTTCAAGCTGTCTGTCTCCTCCTCACAACATCAGGACTCCTCTTAAAACTATTTTTTCTGAGAACACATTGTGCTTTGCCACGGTGTTCCATTTATCTCTTGGTGGCCGTTCCATTTGCCTCAACAACTCTCTATCCCATTTTTTAGTACGGAAATATTACCCCGAACGAGAAGGCAATCTCATTCACCTTGCCAGCTCTAAATCCTTATCACAATCACGTTGCTTTAGATTGCATTTATGTGTGGATAGGTGTGGATGGGTTTTAGCACTGTGTTAGATGCCAAAGATACAATGCTAAGGAAAAAAATACCTGACAACAGATTTTATTATATTGTAACGGGAAAGATAGGATAAACAGATACATAAACAGTATATATGCAGAGTAGGATGAGTATCATGAAAGCAATAAATAAGGGGCTGAAGGGTTCAATTTAAATGGGGTGGTCAGAAAATGCTTTTCCTTCTTTTGAGAGAAATGAGCGAGGGGCACAGGGAAGCCTGAATTGTTACACTAATGAATATCTCTGTGCTTGAAAACACAAAACAAGGGGAGATGAGGTTCCACTCAAGAGAGGTATATACACCTCAATTACATGACCTGGAAAACCTGATCCATACACACCTTGCTGACACTACTCCATAGGGAATGTCATTAGGACTTGTGCACATCTACCACACCTCCATTTTCACCTCTCTGAGATAAGAGGATGTGCATTTGCACTGTGTCTGCCTAGCGAAACTGTACTCTCTGCTGAATAAAGCACAGTTAGTTGATATTCATGAGCACCAAGCCTCTCCTTATAATGATACTTTAGAGAGCTGTGCTAACTGACCAGCACTCTGGATACTTACGAGCAGATGTCTGGTAGCAACGGAACCTTTCATGACCACCCAGCCTCTAAATTACTGTTCAGCTCAGGAGCTCATTATCACCTTCCTGGAGTTAGAGCTCCAACATAAGAAAAAATATCTCCATCTAGAATTATCACTTTTAAAATCAAAACCTATATTCAGCTTGAGAGTATAAATATCAAAATTCCGGGGCATTTTTTCTAACCTTTCTTGGGAGATTTTAGTAAAATTCCAGGACTGATTGCTGAAAGTACAATCTCGAAACAGAAACTAATATAGTGTCACATCATATGAAGTTAACCTTTTTTTCTTATGCAACTCTATCAAACTTCAAGGAAATTCTTTGGAAATCTGTGCACCACTACATTTAAAACAAACAAAATAGGTCTATCATTAAATGCCTAATAAAGGTTGATCTTACAGTGTTATTGAGGTGCCTTGCAGATCTGAGACAGGTGGATTATTCCAGAATGAGAAAGAAACACAGGATGAATAAGTCGCACTAATGGCAATAGCAACTTCTGGGAAACACCATTTTCCAGCAGCTGTTGCTTTCATCAACACGTTCTCAGCAAAATTGCCACAGCCATTTCTGAGAGCTTAGAAGCACTGCTAGGAATCTCTAATAGGAGTATCTATGATGGGAATTCCTATTGACTAGAGCCGCCTTTGTAAAAAGGAGATAATGTTGAGCTAAGGGAATCTTTCAACGATTCATTCAAAACATGTTTATCTACCATGTGATAAACATTATAGTCAGTGCCATAGTATAAACTTGAATAAGACATAATCCCTGCCCCCAGGGAACTCACATCCTTCTCCACATACCTAGCACAGAAGTACAGAATTATAATAAAAGTTGTCAAGAAGAAGAAAAGCGTGGGGCATTATGCAAGCAAAGAAAAAGGGACTGCCTTATTCATTTAGAAGCTACTGGCCCTCTCTAGAGATTGTTGGTCTTCCAGCACATCTAAATATTCTTCAATCATAAAATTCCATGAAGTTAAAAGTACAAAATGCTGTGTTATCAGTTAAGCCCCCCTGCCTTTCATTTTTGAGACAGAGTCTTGCTGTGTTACCCAGGCTGGAGTGGTGGCACGATCACAGCTCACTGCACTGCAACCTCCACCTCCCAGGTTCAAGGAATTCTCCTGTCTTAGCCTCCCGAGGAGCTGGGATTACAGTTGTACACCACCATACCCGGCTAATTTTTGTATTTTTGGTAGAGACCAGGTTTCACCTTGTTGGCCAGTCTGGTCTTGAGGTCTTGAACTCCTGACCTCAAGTGATCCACCTGCCTTGGCCTCCCAAAGTACTGGGATTATGGGATTACAGGTGTAAGCCACTGTGCCCAGCCAGTTAAGCTTCTTAAAAAATGTCTTGAATTATAGCAAATACATGATGCCTATCTCCCCCCATATCTTTATATTGACAAAATTGGGTTTAAAATCAAGGCATGGTCACCAGAAATCAGGTCAGAGGGATCAAGAAAACATGGACAGTGAAGTGCTTTCACTTCCATACAGGTGATAAATATTTCCTAAAATACAGGTAGATGTGTTACACAAAATCTCCAGACCTTGAGTATCAAAGTCCCTCCTAATACCAGAAAGAAAGGTATTGAGGTGATTTGTCATCTCAATCTCAGATAAACACATACTCAGAGGGCCTCAGGAACATACGTAAACTAAACAAAAACCATGAGAAATTGAGCAGGGGCCTGAGTTTGGGCTTCCTTCAGTGGGTACTGTATTAATTTCCCATAACAAAATACTATCAAATATTACACAGATGTTTCTTTTCTCACATTTTTGGAGGCAGGAAGTCCATGATCAAGGTGTCAGCAGGCATGGATTCTCTTGAGGCTTTTCTCCTTGGCTGGCAAATGGTCATTGTCTCTCTCTCTTTTCACTTGATCTTTTCTCTGTGCACAGGCATTCTTCGTATCTCTTCCTCTTCTTTTTTTTTTTGAGATGGAGTCTTGCTCTGTTGCTCAGGCTGGAGTGCAGTGGTGCCGTCTCGGCTCACTGCAAGCTCTGCTTTCTGGGTTTATGCCATTCTCCTGCCTCAGCCTCCCAAGTAGCTGGGTCTACAGGTGCCCGCCACCACGCCTGGCTAATTTTTTGTATTTTTAGTAGAGATGGGGTTTCACCGTGTTGGCCAGGATGGTCTTGATCTCCTAACCTCGTGATCCACCCACCTCGGCCTCCCAAGGTGCTGGGATTACAGGCGTGAGTCACTGCGCCCAGCCCTCTCCCTCTTCTTATAATGACATAAATCCTACTGGATTAAGACCTCACCCTTATGACCTCATTTAACCTCAGTTACCTCTTTAAAAGCCATATCTCCAAATACAGTCACACTGGGGGCTAGAGCTTCAGCATATGAATTTTAGGAGGACACAATTCAATCCATAATAGATGGGGCAAGGCTATTCTCTTCCTAGAGTAAGCCTTCCCTTAGGGCCATTTACAGGGAGATAAACAAACCCCAATTTCTTCTGAGAAAAAGCTCAGAGACCCTGAAATAACTGCAGCTAGTAAATGAGAAAGACAGAATATTTTCAAAATCTTCATGTCTAATACCTAGAAGTGATAGAGGCTTATTCACATTTTTCTCCCATTTTCTTATTCTGTATTTATACAGCATTTCTGTTAATGACACCATTATTTTCAGAAATCAAAATGAAATCTTAATGTCATCACTGACTCTCCCCTCTTCCTTGCCTTCACTTCAATCATACTTTTCCATGTCTATGCAAGTATTCTTTTGACTATTTACATATTCATCAGAAACCAGTTCAGCTCTTACTGCTTTTCATGAAGATCACTAAAGGAAGCCACCTATTATTCATGCTTCTAGTTCAGGTGCTCCTAATATGGAAACTGTATAGCTTCAGTTGATCTATAACCCTTCACTCCCCATGTTTTGTGGTTGTTTGTATATACACTTTCACACATATAAGTGGTAATGTGTTCATTGCTATTATCAGTTGTTCAAAGCGGATCCCTCAGCCATGAACGGGTTAAAAGCCAGAGCTCTCATCTCTCCTACTACACTTGCTCCTTGTAAAAAAATATTTAATCTTTGTGATTAACATGATTGTTTATATTCTTCCCCCTACTCAAATACTCCCAGTTACAAACATTTTAACTTGTAGTTTTAAATGGTTCCTGGTCAGCAATTCCTTCTGTAGACTCTTCCAAAAATTGCCATGGAATACCTCTTGTAATCAATCTCACACCCAAGAGAGGAGATTTTAGAAAGGCATGGACAACGGAATGCAGAGATCTATCTGTCTACCAGAGTCCACCATCTGGCCACCAGTGACTCACATTACCCCTGCTTGCAGAAATACATTCACACACATCCCCAAAGGTCTCAAGAATCTTATCTCACAGAGCTTCAGCTCAAAGTCAAAATTTTATGATTTAAATCATGTCTAAGTTCAAACAGAGCTCCTGGGCATAATATGTGAAGTACAGCTCCTGGAGTATAACTTCTCTTCTTCTGTCAACCTGTAAAACTAAAGAGACAAGTGATCTGCCCCCAATACACCCATCATACAATGTTGAAACAGACATAACTGGAAGTCATGGGATAACAGCTATAGACATATTGGTTCAAAGGGAGGAGGGGAAGAAGATAACAAAGAGTCATTGGTCCATAGCAGTTCTAAAATCTAGCTGGGCAAATGTCAGGAGTTCAATGATTAGGTTTTAGAGCCTAAGATTAATCTCGGCTATCGGGGCAGCCCCCAATATTTCAACATAGGTTCTTTTCTATTTTCCCTGAGTGTTGGCCAGTCTGAGAAATAAAGACAAAGAGTACAAAAGAAAGAAATTTTACAGCTGGGTCTCCGGGGGTGACATTACATGTCGGCAGGTTCCATGATGCCCCCTGAGCTGCAAAACCAGCAAGTTTTTATTATGGATTTCAAAGGGGAGGTGTGTACGAGTAGAGTGTGGGTCACAGAGATCACATGCTTCAAGGGCAATAAAATATCACAAAGCAAATGGGCAGGCAAGGTCACAAGGCCAGGGCAAAGTTAGAATTACTGATGAGGTTCCCTGTCCTGCTGTGCACATATTGTCATTGACAAGCATCTCAACAGGAACAACAGGGTTCAAGAGCAGAGAACCAGTCTAACTAGAATTTCACCAGGCTGGAATTTCCCAATCCTAACAAGCCTGGGGGCGCAGCAGAAGACCAGGGTGTATTTCATCCCTTATCTACAACTGCATAAGACAGACACTCCCAGAACAACAATTTTAGAGACTTACCCCTGGGAGTGCATTCTTTTCCCAGGGCTGTTCCTTGCTGAGAAAAAGAATTCAGCAATATTTCTCTTACTCGCTTTTGCAAGAAGAGAAATACGACTCTGTTCCACCCGGTCCTGCAGGCAGTCAGACTTTATGGTTATTTCCCTTGTTCCCTGAAAATCACTGTTATCCTCTTCCTTTTCTAGGTGCCCAGATTTCATATTGTTCAAACACACATGCTCTACACACAATTTGTGCAGATAACACAATCATGACAGGATCCTGAGGCAACATACATCCTCAGCTTAGGAAGATGATGGGATTAAGAGATTAAAGTCAAGACAGGCATAGGAAATTATAAGAGTATTGATTGGGGAAGTGAAAAATGTCCATGAAATCTTCACAATTTATGTTCTTCTGCCATGGCTTCAGCTGGTCCCTCCATTTGGGTTCCCTGACCTCCCGCAACACTCGGCTCTACCCTCTTGGCTCTTAGCACCACCCTCTGTCATCCACCTTCTTTAATGTTTGCAGCTGAGTAGTTTTATCAGCCTGTTTCCTGCCAGTAGAAATGTTGGGTTCTGACAGCCTCCTTTATTTCATTTTGTACTTTTTCTATCCCTTTCAGTCCAAGCCAGTAGTGTTTCTGCTGAAATAATTTTCTCAAGATCTTTGTGCATCTGCTATGGATTTCAATGATGTTCTGACCATCAAAAACAAAAACACACCCACAGATCTTTTCCAGACAACATATATTTTTGGCTCCTGCTCAGATGGCTGAGGGGCAATACTCTTAAGCTTTCTAGAGGTCCCACACTTTGATTGAATGGATCCAAAAGGCACATTCTTAATCTCTTTAAGGAGTCCTTTGTGCAGTTAAATATTCTCACTTTTTTATCTTTGAGGTTTTTTAACTTTTATTTTGAGTTCAGGAGTACATGTGTAGGTTTGTAATGAAGGTAAACTTGTGTCATGGGGATTTGTTGTTCAGATTATCTCATCACCCAGGTATTAAGCCTGGGTGTACCCATTAGTTATTTTTCCTAATCCTCACCTTCCTATCACCCTCCACTCTCAATTAGGCCCCAGTGTCTGTTGTTCCCCTCTATGTGTCCATGTGTTCTCATTTTGCTCCCACATAAAAGTGAGAAAATGCAGTATTTGGTTTTCTCTTCTGTGTGTTAATTTGCTGAAGATAATGGCCTCTAGCTCCATCCATGTCCCTGCAAAAGACATGATCTCATTATTTTTTATGGCCACATAGTATTTCATGGTTTATATCTATCACATTTTCTTTATCCAAACTGCCATTCCTGACCATTTAGGTTGATTCCATGTCTTTGCTATTGTGAATAGTGCTGCAATGAACATATGCACACATGTGTCTTTATGATAGAATGATTATTATTTTTTTGGGTATATACCCAGTAATGGGATTGCTAAGTCAAATAGTAGTTCTGTTTTTAGGTCTTTGAGAAATTGCATGCTGTTTTTCCTAATGGTTGAACTAACTTACACTTCCACCAACAGGATATAAGTGTTCCTTTTTCTCCACAACCTCACCAGCACATTATTTTTTGACTTTTTAATAATAGCCATTCTGACTGGTGTGAGATGGTAACTCATTGTGGTTTTTTTTGCATTTCCCTAATAATCAGGAATGTTGAGCTTTTTTTCATATGCTTGGTGGCCATATGTGTGTCTTCTTTTGAAAAGTGTCTGTTCGTGTCCTTTGCCCACTTTTTAATGGATTTTTTTTCTTGTAAATTTGCTTAAGTTCCTTATAAATGCTGGATATTAGACCTTTGTTGGATACATAGTTTGCAAATATTTTCTCCCATTCTGTGAGTTGTCTTTTTAGCCTGCTGATAGTTTCTTTTGCTGTGAAGAAGCTCTTTAGTTTAATTAGATCCCATTTGTCAAATTTTGCTTTTGTTGCAATTGCTTTTGATGTCTTTTGCCATAAAATCTTTGCCTGTTCCTATGTACAGAGTGGTATTGCCTAGGTTGTCTTCCAGGGTTTTTTTTTTATATAGTTTTGGGTCTTTAATCCATCTTGAGTTGATTTTTTTGTATATGATGTAAGGAAGGAGTCCAGTTTCAATCTTCTGCATATGGCTAGCCAGTTATCCCAGTACCATTTATTGAATACAGAGTCTTTTCCCCATTGCTTGTTTTTGCCAGCCTTGTTGAAGATCAGATAGTTGTAGGTGTGTAGCCTTATTTCTGGGCTCTATATTCTGTTTCTTTGGTCTATGTGTCTGTTTCCGCACCAGTACCACACTGTTTTGGTTAGTGTAGCCCTGCAGTATAGTTTGAAGTTAGGTAGCATGATGCCGCCAGCTTTGTTCTATTTGCTGAGGATTGCCTTGGCTATTTTGGTTCCATATCAGTTTTAAAATAGTATTTTTTTCTAGTTCTGTGAAGAGTATCATTGGTAGTTTGATAGGAATAGCATTGAATCTATAAGTTGCTTTGGGAAGTATGGCCATTTTAACAATATTGATTCTTCCTGTCCCTGAGCATGGGATATTTTTCCATTTGTTTGTGTCATCTCTCATTTCTTTGAGCAGTGTTTTGCACTTCTGCTTGTAGAGATCTTTCACCTCCCTGGTTAGTTGTATTCCTAGGTATTTTATTCTTTTTGTGGCCATTGTGAATGGGATTGGGTTCCTGATTTGGCTCTTGGCTTGACTGTTATTGGTGTACAGGAATGGTAGTGATTTTTGTATGTTGATTTTGTATCCTGAGACTTTGCTGAAGTTGTTTATCAGTTGAAGGAGCTTTGGGGCCAAGTCTATGGGTTTTTCTAGATATAGAATCATGTCATCTGCAAAGAGGGATAATTTGACTTTCTCTCTGCCTATTTGGATGCCATTTATTACTTTCTCTTGCTTGATTGCTCTAGCTAGGATGTTCAATACTATGTTGAATAGGAGTAGTGAGGGAGGGCATCCTTGTCTTGTGCTGTTTTTCAAGGGGAATGCTTCCAGCTTTAGACCATTCAGCATGATGTGGGTTTGTCATAGATAGCTCTTATTATTTTGAGGTATGTTCCTTTAATACCTAGATTATTAAGAGTTTTTAACATGATGAAGTGTTGAATTTTGTTGAAAGCCTTTTCTGCATCTGTTGAGATAGTCATGTGGTTTTTGTCTTTAGTTCTGGTTATGTAATGAATCATATTGATTGATTTGCATACACTGAACCAACCTTTCATCCAGGGGATAAACCTTGCTTGATTATGGTGGATAAGCATTTTGATGTGCTGCTGGATTTGGCTTGCCAGTATTTTGTTGAGGATTTTTGCATCAATATTTATCAAGGATATTGACCTGAAGTTTTCTTTTTTTGTTGTGTCTCTGCCAGGTTTGGGTTACCAGGATGATGCTGGCCTCATAGAATGAGTCAGAGAGGAGTCCCTCTTCCTCAATTTTTTGGAATAGTTTCAGTAGGATTGATACCAGATCTTCTTCGTACATCTGGTAGAATTTGGTTTTGAATCCATCTGGTCCTGTGCTTTTTTCAGTTGGTAGGCAATTTATTATGGATTCAATTTCAGAGTTTGTTACTGGTCTGTTCTGAGATTTAATTTCTTTCTCACTGAGTCTTGGGAGGGTGACCAGGAATTTATTCATTTCTTCTATATTTTCTAGTTTATGTGCATAATGTTGGTTCATAATATTCTCTGAAGGTTATTTATATTTCCTAGAAGAAATGGACAAATTCCTAGAAGCATATAACATGCCAAGACTAAATTGGGAGGAAATAGAAAATTGAAACAGAAAATATAAACAGACCAATAACAAGTAAGAGGATTTAATCAGCAATTTAAGAAACAAACAAAAGCCCAGGACCTGATGGCTTTGCTGGCAAATTCTACCAAATATTTGAAGAAGAATTAATACCAATCCTTGTCAAAGTCTTCCAAAAAAATTGAAGAGGAAGGATCACTTGCAAACTCATTTTATAGGAGCAGAAGTACCCTGACACTAAAGCCAGACAAGGACATTACAAGAAAAGAAAATTGCAGGCCAATAGTACTAGTGAACAAAAATACTCAACAAAATACCAGTAAACTGAATTCAACAGCCCATTAAAAGGATCATAACACCATAATCAAATGGGATTTATTCCTGGAAAACAAGGATGGTTCAATGCATACCAATCAATAATGTGATATCCTACATTAATAGAATGAAGGATAAAAATCATATGACCATCTCAACAGATGCAGAAAAAGTATTTCACAAAATTTAACATCCTGGCCGGGCGTGGTGGCTCAAGCCTGTGATCCCAGCACTTTGGGAGGTTGAGACGGGCGGATCATGAGGTCAGGAGATCGAGACCATCCTGACTAACACGGTGAAACCCCATCTCTACTAAAAAGTACAAAAAACTAGCCGGGTGAGGTGGCGGGTGCCTGTAGTCCCAGCTACTTGGGAGCCTGAGGCAGGAGAATGATGTAAACCCAGGAGGCAGAGCTTGCAGTGAGCTGAGATCCAGCCACTGCACTCCAGCCTGGGCAACAGAGCAAGACTCCTCCTCAAAAAAAAAAAAACAAATTTAACATCCTTTCATGATAAAAACTCTCTACAAATTAGGAATAAAAGGAATGTACCTTAACATAATAAAGATCATATATGACAAGACCACAGTTAACACAACAATAAAATTGCAAAATACAAGATCAACATAAAAAACCAACAGTTGTATTTCTATACACTAACAATAAACAATCTGAAAAATAAATAAAGAAGACAAATCAATTTACCATAGTATCAAAAAAGTACACTGAAAACTGCAAAACATTGATGGATTAAATTTTAAAAGACACAAACAAATAGAAAGACACCCCATGTTCATGGATTGGGGGATTTAATAGTGTTAAAATGTCCATACTTTCCAAAGAATCCTAAATATTCAATGCAATTCCTATCAAAATCCCAATAGAAATCTACAGGAATAGAAAAGACAATTCTAAACTGCATATAAAACCACAAAATAGCATGAAAAGCCAATCAATCTTGAGAAAGAAAACAAAGCTGAGGATATCACACTTCTTAATTTCAACATATACTGCCAAGCTACAGTAATCAAAACAGTATAGTACTGGAACAAAGACTAATATATACACCATGGAACAGAATAGAGAGCCCACAAATGAATCCATGTATATGCAGTCAACTGATCTTTTACAAGGGTGCCAGGAATACATAATGGGGAAAGGACAGTCTCTTCAATAAAGGGTTTCTGGGAAGACTGGATATCCACATAAAGAAGGGTGAAATTGGACTCTTATCTCACATAATGTACAAAAATCTACTCAAAATGGATTCAAGATATAAGACCTGAAACTGAAAAACTACTAGAAGAAAACATAGGGAAAAAGCTTCTTAACATTGGTCTGAACAATGATTTCATGGTTATGATACCAAAAGCACAGACACCAAATATAAAAATAAGTGAGACTACATAAAATTTAAAAGTTTCTGCACAGCATAGGGGAAAAAAAAAACATAGTAAAAAGGCAACCTATAGAATAGGACAAAATATTTGTAAACCCTGTCTCTGATAAAGTGTACAAAGCTTCTCTCCCACTTCAGTCTAGTGAGATAGAACATGTGCACAACAATTCAGGCAAAGTAGATTTATTATTTACAGATAAGCAACAAAAATAAGCAGAAGCCTAAGATTCGTTATCGGGGGAACCAGCCCCCAATATTTCAATGCAGGTTCTTTCTATTTTCCCTAAGTGTCAGCTGGTCTGAGAATTAAAGAGAAAGAGTACAAAGAGATAAATTTTACAGGTGGGCCTCCGAGGGTGTCATCACATATTGATAGGACCATCATGGTGACCCCGAGCCACAAAACCAGCAAGTTTTTATTAGGGATTTTAAAAGGGGAGGGGATGTACAAACAGGGAGTAGGTCACAAGGATCACATGCTTCAAAGGCCAGTAAAGATCACAAGGCAAAGGCAAAATTAGAATTACTGATGAGGGTCTATGTCCTGCTGTGCACGCATTGTCTTGATAAACGTCTTAACAGGAAACAGCATTGGAGAGCAGACAACTGGTCTGACTAGAATTTACCAGGCTGGAATTTCCCAATCCTAGTAAGCCTGAGGGTACTGCAGGAGACCAAGGTGTATATGAGTCCTTATCTCAACTGCATAAGACAGACACTCCCAGAGCAGCCATCTACAGACCTACCCCCAGGAATGCATTCCTTCCCCAGGGTTGTTCCTTGCTGGGAAAAGAATTCAGTGATATTTCTCCTACTCGCACATCTGTCTATAGGCTTTCTGTGAGAAGAAAAATATGGCTCTATTCTGCCCAACCCCGCAGGCAGTCAGACCTTATGGTTATCTTCCCTTGTTCCCTGAAAATCGCTGTTATTCTGTTCTTTTTCAGGGTGCACTGATTTCATATTGTTCAAATGCACATGTTTTACAATCCATTTGTACAATAGTGGTCCTGAGGTGACATACATTTTCAGCTTATGGAGATAACATGATTAAGAGATTAAAGACAAGCATAAGAAATTATAAGATTATTGATTGGGGAAGTGATAAATGTCCATGAAATCTTCACAATTTATACTCTTCTGCCTTGGCTCCAGCCAGTCTCTCCATTCGGGGTCCCTGATTTCCCACAACAATTCATGGCAGGAGCCTAGGGCAGATGGAGTCTCACCTACATGTACTTGACTCCATATTTTAATGGAGTTATTTGATTTTTACTTGTTAAGTTCCTTATAGATTTTGGATATTAGACCTTTGTCAGATGTATAGTTTGTGAATATTTTCTCCTATTCTGTAGGTTGTCTGTTTACTCTGTTGGTAGTTTCTTTTGCTGTGAAGAAGTTCTTTAGTTTTATTAGATCCTGCTTGTCAATTTTTTTTGTTGCAATTGCTTTTGAGGAGTTAGTCACAAATTCTTCCCCAAGGCTGAAGTCCAAAATGGTGTTTCCTAGGTTTTTATCTGAGTCTTATAGTTTGAGGTGTTACATTTAACTCTTTACTTCATCTTGAGTTAATTTTTGTACATGATAGAAGATAGGGGCCCAATTTCATTCTTTTGCATATGGCCAGCCAGCTATCTCAGCAATATTTATCAAATAATGAGTCCTTTCTCCATTGCTTTTTATTGTAAACTTTGTCAAAGATATGATGACTGTAGGTGTATGGCTTTACTTCCGGGTTTTCTATTCTGTTCCATTTTTCTATGTGTCTGTTTTTGTATCAATACCTCATTGTTTTGATTACTGTAGCTTTATAGTATCCCTAATGAACATAGACTCAAAAATCCTCAGCAAAATATTAGCAAACTAAAACCAGCAGCTTATCAAAAAGGTAATTCACCACAATCAATTAAGCTTCATTCCTGGGGCACAAGGTTGGTTCAACATGACATAAGCAGAATTAAAAACAAAAACCATATGATTACCTCAATAGGTGTTTAGAAAACTTTTGATAAAATTCAACATTCCTTTACATAAAAGCCCTCAAGAAACTAGGCATCAGAGAACATACCTCAAAATAATAAGTACCTTCTATGACAAACCCGCAGCCAACATCATGCTGAACGGGCTAAATCTGAAATGATTCCCCTTGAGAATTGGAACAAGACAAGGATGCCCACTCTCATCATTCTTACTCAGCATAGTACTGAATGTCTTTGCCAAAGCAATTAGGCAAGACAAAGAAATAAAAGGCGTTCAAATAGGAAAAGAAGTCAAACTATCTATCTTCACTGACAATATAATTCTACCATAGAAAACCCCAAAGACATCACCAAAAGGCTCCTGGAACTGATAAATTACTTCAATAAAATTTAAGGATACAAAATAAATGTATAAAAATCTGTAGCATTTTATACAACAGTAACATTCTAGCTGACAGCCAAATCAAGAATGAATACATCTGATTTACAATAGCTGCAAAAATAAAAATAAAATACCTACAAATACATCTAACCAAGGAGGTGAAAGATCTCTACGAGGAGAACTGCAAAACACTGCTGAAAGAAATCACAGATGAAACAAACAAATTAAAAAAACAAATTTCATGTTCATGGATTGGAAGAATCAATATTAAAATAGCCATACTGCACAAAGCAATATACACATTCAATGCTACTCCTGTTAAGCTACAAACATCATTTTTCACAGAACTAGAAAAACTATTCTAAAATTCATATGGAACCAAAAAGGGCCCAAATAGACAAAGCAATCCTAAGCAAAAAGAACAAAGCCAGAGGCATCACAGTTTTCCTTATTATGTGATGTACCAGTGTCAAGCCATCCAGTGGAGCAATGACTTACATGATTTATCTGTATTCTGAAAAAGAAAACTCAAGGGAAGGATGCTATTCTGTGGCATTTTAGAAACGAGGCAAAGTCCTAAAGCTCACCATCTGAGCCTTGATGCCTAGAGACTCAGCTGTCCATTTCTGTGCTATCAGAGATTCCAAGGTGAGAGCAGTAACAGAGACAACCCTACAAAAACATCCAGGGCTCAGCAAGAGTCAGTCCCCTGCTCCAGGAGCATAGGAGAGAACAACCCACAGGACAGGAAGAGGGGAGACATGAGGCACAGTGGGTGGAACCATAGAGTCTAGAGAGGGAATTAATACATGTTTCAGAAACAATCTTTCCACATTTGGTACCAAAGAAAGAGCTGTAGTTACAAGACCCCAGCCTCAAGAATATTTTCATCTCTAAATCTAGTGCCTAAGGCTGATAGGAAAGCTGATGGAGTTGTGTGTGTGTTGTTTCTGCCTGCTCAACATCCATTCTCCCGTTTCTGGTGACAACACCTTGATTGATTTTCCCTGGATGAACCAAGGCTCCCCTCCTCTTACCTATGTGTGGGTGTGGAGGTGGCCTGCCCCACCCTTGGACACCCTGATCAATTGGCATAGTTCATCTTCCTGACCACAGTAACTGGTCAAGGATGAGCACATGACCCAGACCCACTTTCCAAAACTTTGTATGAAATTATTCTCAGAAATGATTTTGGGAAGGTGAGAGGCTGGGATGTAAAAAGTTGGGAGGTGATTCTAGGAAGCGTAGGAAGAGAGACTGGAAGGGAAGTCAGCCAATAAAAGGGTCTTATCAAGCCAGCTGCCACTGTGGGCAAGTGGAGCTTAATCCTGCCACGGAAACTCAGGAACCAGTGTGAAACACCTGCCTTGAGTTATCCCACCTGAGGGCACAAGGAGCTAAGGTATTGATATCCCAAATCCTGCATGCCTTTACTCGAGGGCAGCTCCTGGAGATAGGAGCATTAATTCCCAACACTTAGGTCTGCCAAGCAGGCTGTGGCAGTAAAAGAAAACCCATAGGCAAAGAAACTCAAGTGCTGGCAGGAGAAAGCTGGGCAACGTGCACTAAAGTCATAAGCAAAAGAAGGTGTAGGTGGACACAACAATGTAACATAATAAAATTTTCTCTTAAGCTATTGGGAGTTGCATTTTCTATCACTTGCAATTAACAGAGATCTAATTAAACATACCAGTGAAGATAATATTGTGTAAAATAAACTAATCAAACAAAATATTTTTAAATTACCTTTTTTTTTTAGCTTGTTGCATTTCAAAAAGTAAACAACTCCTCCAACTTTTCAGATTAGCCCGTTCAGCTCTTTTCTCCCACATAACCTGGTGTGGCAAGGAGGAGGAACAAATTTAATACCTTTATCTGTATGATTACACTGGACTTTCAGCTGTTGTCTCCCCTTTTAGACTCTTCTTGCTCAGAATTGCTCTGCTTAGTGCTGCTAGATTAATGTCCCTAAAGTGTCCCTCCAAATAACCTTCCATGCCCAAAATCCAGATTCCCCATGAGACTGCATTTTTCTCAACTCT
This sequence comes from Mandrillus leucophaeus, assembly GCF_000951045.1. Classification (NCBI taxonomy): domain Eukaryota; kingdom Metazoa; phylum Chordata; class Mammalia; order Primates; family Cercopithecidae; genus Mandrillus; species Mandrillus leucophaeus. The sequence continues at coordinate 127,508 of NW_012104032.1, forward strand.
AAACTTTTGTTCCTGCTGTCTATTTCATGCAATATGTCCAGTCTCTATTTCTCCCTTTCAAAAATCTCTGCCATGGTGCTTTGGGGATAATCCCAGTTAAAACTCCTTCCTCTCTCCATTGGTTTGCTGGGCCAGCTGGTACCTGCTGGGGAGCTGAGTGTGCATATCTTTTCCCAGTTCTACCTTCAGTGATGTTATGTTAGCAGTGTAAAAATGGCCATGCTGAAAATAAAAATAAAATACCTACAAATACATCTAACCAAGGAGGTGAAAGATCTTTATGAGGAGAACTGCAAAACACTGCTGAAAGAAATCATAGATGAAACAAACAAATAAAAAAAAAATTTCATGTTCATGGATTTATACCAGGGAAATCAGCAGACATTATAAATCAGGACTTTAACCCCATGGAGAGCTGACTTGCCAGCACATCACTACCTCTCCCTCTGCATTGCACTTTACTGCATCCCAGTTACGTTAGCTAACACTGTGTGCCTTGCATTGCACTTCTCCCTATACTTGTCTTATCTTCCCTTTGGCCTGCAAGCCCCCTGAGGACAAATACATCAGTCAACTGTTTCTTTGTTTGTTGTTTCTTTTTAATTCCTCTCATTACTTAGCACAGATCATGTATACCATGTGTGTTTAATATCAATAGAATATTTTGGAGCAAGAAGTTGTTTTACTTGGTTTTATGCTTTCACTGTTGTTGTAGAACAGCTGGGTTAGAAGACATTATTAAACACAAATACAACTGGTAAAATATCCCAGCCAAAGAAATGCTTTAAAAAGATCTCCAATCACTGCCGGAGTTCAGAGAGGCAACAACTCCTCCAGCCTTTGTTCATCAAATAATTGGTTTAGTTCACTCCTTCCACATCACTTGGAGCAGTGGGGCGGGTGGGGAAAGCTTAATGACCAGGAAAATCTTTCATAAACTCATCATCAATGTTCTTTATAACCTAGTGTCACTTCAATAGTCCATGGTTTTCAAATAAATGTTCTACCTGCCCACAGACTGAACTTTTGGCCAAATAAATCCATAAATTTAAACATATTGACAATCAAAATGGTAAAAAGAACTTTTATTTTTAACTAGTAAAAATGGTTTTAGAGGTTATCAGGAAGAATAGATGAGATATATAGTCAACAAAAATTTAAATACTTGCTATATCAGATATTAGAATGTGTTCTAAAGCTATGTTAATTAAAATAATGAGATACAAATACAGGGATAGGTAGGTAGAGCAATAGAAGCATTAAGTCTAAAATTATAAGAGACTCAAGTTATAAGTTATAAGAATTTGACATATGTTAAAGTTAGCATTTCAAGTCAGAACAGCATATCAATAAATTGTTGGAAGACACCTGGATAACCATCTGGAAAACAATTAAATTAGATCCTTACCTCAACAAATAAATTCCAAAGGAAAATGACTTATAACACTTTTAATTAAAAAGCACTGGAAGAATATATAGATGACCATTTATATAACTTTGAAAAAGTAGAAGAATGTTATAAAAATCACAACAAAGGCAGAAATTATAAAAGATAAAATTGACAGACTTGACTAAATGCATCTTTAAACATGTGAATAATAAAATACCATAAAAAATTAAAAGGCAAATGAAGTAGAAATTGTCTAAAATACATATCAAAGCAAAAACTGCATACTGGTATATAAACTGCACACTGGTATATAAAAATACTCCCAAATCAGCAAATACAAATTGCATACAAATAGAAAATGATAGAAGACGTTAACAGGCATTTCACAAAAGAAGACTATAAATGACTGATAAACCTTTAAAAATGTCTATTACTACATAATTAAAGTAATTGTGAAACCAATAAGGTGCGATTTTCTGCCTAATTCTAGGGATTTATGCTTAGGAAAGAAATTTGTAATAAAGATCCACACATAGGATATTTATCAGAATGCAGTATATAACGCCACAAATCATAAATGAGTCAGGCATGGTGGATCATGCCTGTAATCCCAGCACTTTGGGAGGCCAAGGTGGGAGGATCACATGTGGACAGGAGTTCAATGACCTGTCATTATGACCCGCCTGGGCAACATAAAGAGACGCTGTCTCGAAAACTTTTAAAAAATAAACAACTTAGGCCAGGCGCAGTGGCTCACCTGTAATCCCAACACTCTGGGACACTGAGGTGGCTGGATCACCTGAGGTCAAGAGTTCGAGACCAGCCTGGCCAACATGGCAAAACGCTGTCTGTACTAAAAAATACGAAATTAGCTGGGCATGTTGTCATGTGCCTGTAAACCCAGCTATTTGGGAGGCTGAGGCTGGAGAATCACTTGAACCCAGGAGGCAGAGGTTGCAGTGAGCTGAGATCATGCCACTGCACTCCAGCCTGGGTGACAGAGCAAGACTCTATATCAAAAATAAAAATAGAAAAATAAAAATTAAAACTAAACAGTTTAAATGTCCAACAATAGTGACTTGGTAAAATAAAATTTAGCACATCCACATAATGTAATGCTATTGTCAAATGAAGTTATTTACGGATATTTGTTGACATGAAGAAATGTTTGTGAATCATAATATATTAGTCAGTTGGAAGACAGTTGCTGACATAAACTGATGTTTGGCTAAATTATAAGTACAGATGCATGCATATAGAACTATGGGTATTTATCAGGGTTAGTATACATATATACATGCTTCCTTGCTCTGCCAGCTAAAAAGCAATAACACTCCAGTAGAAACAAGCATGCCTAGGTCCCAGAACTTCCTTTGTAATGCCATTTTCCAATAAAATAAATCAGAGCTCTTTGGAGAAATGTCTGATTCTAAGGCTGGGACAGGGAATATACAACGCAGGTCTGGAGAAAGTTACAGTGCCAGAAAGTAAGCAAGTGCTCAAAAACAAAGAAAAAAAAAAAAAACTCACAGTGATGGGAGTGTGTAAAAAAGATGTAAGAGCCAATTGGAAACATTCCCTTTGGCTAAAGCCAGAACAATTGGAGCAATAAAATAAAGTAGCATTGAGTAATAATCCAAGGTGTAAAACAAATATTGTGTGTCAATACTGATATAAATAAATGATTGAATAAATAAATGGGGAGAATAGACAAATCTCCCATGCAGAAGAATTCCAAATAATTTATGTGGAGCATAAAGTGATAGAATGTAACTCCCTCCTCAAGTGTGGGCCATACACAGTGATGTCCTTCCAAAGAGCACAGTATGGAAAGGGGTAAGAAAGAGCAACTTTACAGTGGTAAAATTTGGCAAACATGGCCTCAGTCAAGTGATCAAGGTTGACATCAACAGTAGTAAGTCATGCTGACAGTATGAACCTTGATACGGTGTGAAAAGAAGTGGCATGCTACCTACGGCATCTTCATCCCAAAAATGTATAACCTCAGTGTAATCATGAGGACATCATCGGACAAAACCTAATTGAGGGAAATTCTACAAAATACCTGAAAAGGATCTCTTTAAACAGTTAAGGTCATCAAAAACAAGGACTCTGAGAAGTTGTCACAACCAAGAGGAGTCTAAGGAGACATGATTAAATGTAATGTGGTATTCTGGCTGGAATTCTGGAACCAAAAAAAATTGGGTAAAATTGAAGTAAATCTAATAAAGTATGAATTTTTAGTTAATAACCATGTATCAATATTGGTTCATTAACTATGGAATATGTATTGCTAGTTAGTAAGAAGACACACTGGATAGGAGTTTATGGGAACTCTGTGTACTCTCTTCACAACTTGTCCATAAATCCAAACTATTCCAAAATTAAATTTTTTCTTTTAAAACTAAGTTTCATATTATCGGGGGAAACCAGCCCCCAATATTTCATGTAGGTTCTTTTCTATTTCCCTAAGTGTCAGCTGGTCTGAGAAATAAAGGGAAAGAGTACAAATGAGAGAACTTTTAAAGCTGGGTGTCCGGGGAGGCATCATATGTCAGCAGGTTCTGTGATGCCCCCTGAGCAGTAAAACCGGCAAGTTTTTACTAGCAATTTTCAAAAGGGAGGGAGTACACGAACAGGGTGCGGGTCACAGAGATCACATGCTTCAAGGGCAACAAAAGATCACAAGGCAGAAGGTCAGGGTGAGACTAGAATCACTAATGAACTTCCATGTCCCGCTGTGCACGCATTGTCAGGGTTCAAGAGCAGAGAACCAGTCTGACTAGAATTTGCCAGGCTGGAATTTCCTAATCCTAGCAAGTCTGGGGGCGCTGTAGGAGACTAGGGTGTCTTTCATCCTTATCTACATCTGCATAAAGCCAGACACTCCCAGGGCAGTCATTTTAGAGGCCCTGCCCTGGGAATGCATTCTTTTCCCAGGGCTGTTAATTATTAATATTCCTTACTGGGGAAAGAATTCAGTGATATTTCTCTTACCCATTTTTGGTAATAAGAGAAATATGGCTCTGTCCTGCCTGGCCCATAGGCAACCATACTTTAAGATTATCTCCCTTGTTCCCTGAAAATTACTGTTATCCTGTTCTTAAGGTGCCCAGATTTCATATTGTTCAAGCACACATGCTCTACAAACAATTTGTGCAGTTAACGCAACCATCACAGGGTCTGAGGTGACATACATGGTCCACTTATGAAGATGTCAGGATTAAGAGATTAAAGAAATCACAAGAGTATTGATTGGGGAAGTGATAAATGTCCATGAAATCTTCACAATTTATGTTCAGAGATAGCAGTAAAGACAGGCATAAGAAATTATAAAAGTATTAATTTGGGAAACTAATAAATGTCAATGAAATCTTCACAATTTATGTTCTTATGCCACGGCGTCAGCCGATCCCTCCATTCAGGATCCCTAATTTCCCGCAACACATATGACTTGATTTTTGTAGAGTGAGGATTACAATTTTATATATAGCTATGTCATTATAGATATAGCTATAGACATAGATAGAGATATATAGAAAAGCTTTAAGCTGTGCTGTCTAATACATAGCCATTACCTAGATATAGCTATTGAACACTTGGATTGTGGCTAATACAAATTGAGATGTGCTGTAAGTGTGAAATGTACAACAGATTTCAAAGATGTAATATGAAGAAAAGAATATAAACAATATCATTAATGTTGTGTTTTGAGACAGGGTCTCACTCTGTTGTCCAGGCTGAAGTGAAGTAGTACGATCACAGCTCACTGCAGCCTCAATCTCCCAGGCTCAAGCAATCCTTCCACCTCAGCCTCCCAAGTTGCTGGGACTAAAAGTGCGCACTGCCACACCTAATGTTTCCATTTTTATTTATTTTTTATTTCTAGGTTTACTCAAAAACAAGTTATTTACTCAATTTGTAAAATATTAATTCAGTTAGCTGGTGCCTAAAGACTGAAAAAAATTGTAATTTTCAAGGCGTTTATACTTTGGGGAACAAAAAACATGAGACCTACTTGAAAAAAATAGAGGCTAATAAATAATTAAGGATAAGGCTCTAAAAAAAAGAGTATTACAAACTATTTTTAAAAAGAAAATATTTGATAGCAAAATGTTTCTCTGACTTTGTAAATGCATAAGAAAGATCAACAGTTTTATCACTTGCAGACAAGGCAATTAATATCATAGAAAATGTGATGATAAACTTCTAAGAAACTAAGTGTTTATGTCTATTTAACAATAGAAGTTTTACCTATTACCATTTACTATTCATATGTCGACAGCAATCCCCTTCTCTCCCGACTAGGCCTTTCACAATTACGGACTAAAGACATAAAATATTATTGCTAGATACATTTTACAAAATAAAAATTAGTAAATGGAAAAAAGGCAAGTTAAAGTAGTTATATATATTGAAAAGTAGGTGAATGAATTGAATTACTTTCACTAAAGTGACTATACAATAGTTAATGAATTTCTTATTTATACAAGGGGAACACTGGATATAATATATCTCTGACATTACACAGTCATAGAAAAATGTTAACTTTAACCTCATAAAATTCTTTCCCCACATGTTTTACACTTTGGATTTTCTTTCAATGTTTATTTTGGATCCAGAGGGTACATGTTCAGGTTTGTTACATCGGTATATTGCATGGTGCTGAGGATTGGGTTATGAATAATCCCATCACCCAAGTAGTGACCATAGTACCCAATGAGCAAATTGTCACCCCATGCCCCACCCCACCCTCTAGGAATCACCAATGTCTATTATTCCCATCTTTATGTCCATATGTATTCAATGTGTAGCTCTCACTTGTAGGTGAGAACATGTGGTATTTGGTTTTCCATTCCAGCATTAATTCACTTAGGATAATAACCTCCAGCTGCATCCATGTTACTGATTTGTTTATTTTTAATGGATGTGTAGTATTCCATGGTGTATATGTACCACTTTTTTCTATCCAGTGTACCATTGATGGGCTCCAAGGTTGATTCCATGTCTTAGCTATTGTAAATAGTGCTGCAATAAACATATGAGTGCATGTCTCTTTTTGGTATAATGGTTTCCTTTCCTTGGCGTATGTACCTAGGAATGGGACTGTTGGGTCAAATGGTAGTTCTGTTATAAATTACCCAAGCAGAGGTCTCCAAACTGCTTTCCACAGTGGCTGAACTAACTTGCATTCCCACCAACAGTGTATAAGCATTCCATTTTCTATGCAGCCTTACCAGCATTTGTTATTTTTTGATTTTTTAATAATAGTCATTCTGACTGGTGTGAGATGGTATCTCATTGTGGTTTTGATTTGCATTTCTCTTATGATTGGTGATGATGAGCATTTTTTCACATGTTTGTTGACTACTTGTATGTCTTCTTCTAAGAGGTGTCTGTTCATGTCTTTTGCCCATTTCTTAATTGGATTGTTTGAGTTTTGCTTGCTGATTTGTTTAAGTTTTTTTTCCTATTTGAATGCCTTTTATTTCTTTCTCTGGCCTGATTGCTCTGGCTAAGACATTCAGTACTGAATGTTGAATAGGAGTGGCAAGAGTAGACATCCTTATTTTGTTCCAGTTCTCGAAGGCAATGGTTCAAGCTTTTAAACATTGAGTATATTGCTGGCTGTAGGTTTGTCGTAGATGGCTCTTGTTATTTTGAGGAATGTGCCTTCAATGCTTAGTTTTTTGAGAATTTTTATCATGAAGCGATGCTGGGTTTTATCAAAAGCTTTTTCTGCATCAACTGAGATCATCATATGGTTCTTGTTTTTAATTCTGTTTATGCAGTGAGTCACATTTATTATTTATGTATGTTGAACCAACCTTGCAGCCCATCAATAAAGCCTACTTGATCATGGTGAATTAACTTTTTTATGTCATGCTGGATTCAGTTTGCTATTAACAGTATTTTTTTTTTAGATGGAGTCTCACTCTGTTGGCCAGGCTAGAGTGCAGTGGTACAATCTCATCTCACTACAACCTCAACCTCCTAGGTTCAAGAGATTTTCCTGCCTTATGGAGTACAGTGATGCGATCTTGGCTCACTACAACCTCTGCCTCCTGGGTTCAAGCAATTCTTCCACCTCAGCCTCCCAAAGTGCTGGGATTACAGGTGTGAGCCACCGCACCTGGCCAGGGATTTGCTAGTATTTTATTCAGGATGTTTGTGTCTATTTTCACCAGGGATATTGGTCTGAAGTTTCCTTTTTTTGTTATGTCTCTGCCAGATTTTGGTATTGAAATAATGCTACCTTCATAGAACGAGTTAAGGAGGAGCCCTTCCTCCTTGGTTTTTTGGAATAACTTCAGTAGGATTGGTACCAGTTCATTACATATCAGGTAGAATTCAGCTGTGAATCCATCTAATCAAGGGCTTTTTGTTGGTCGTGGTGGGGTTCTTTTTACTAATTCAATTTTGATACTTGTTATTGGTCTGTTCAGGCTTTCACTTTCTTCCTGGTTCAATCTTGGGAGTTTGTGTGTTTCCAGGAATTTATCAATTTTCTCTAAATTTTCTAATTTGTGGGCATAGAGGTGTTTGTAATAGTCTGTAAAGATCTTTTGTATTTCTGTGGGATCAGTTGTAATGTCATCTTTTTCATTTCTGATTGCACTTATTTGGATCTTCACCCTTTTTAAAATTTCTTAATCTACCTGGAAGTATACCAATCTTGTTTATTCTTTCAAAAAATCAACTCTCAGTTTCATTGATCTTTTATATAGATTGTCTCAATTGTTTTATGTTCTTCACTGATTTTATTTATTTCTATGCTTCTGCTAGCTTTATTGTTGGTTTGTTCTTATTTTTCCAGTTCCTCTAGGTGTAATGTTAGATTGTAAATTTGGGATATTTCTAACTTCTTGATGAAGACGTTTAGCACTAGAAACTTTCCTCTTAACACAGCTTTAGCCGCATCCCAAAGATTTTGGTAAGTTGTATTTCTTATTTTCACTAATTTCAAAGAGTTTTTAAAATTTCTGTCTTAATTTCATTTTTCACCCAAGAGTTGTTCAGGAAAAAGTTGTTTGATTTTCATGTTTATGTGTAGTTTTAAGAGATCTTCTTGGTATTGATTTTTATTTTTATTGCACTGTAATCTAAGAGTGTGCTTGGTATGATTTTGATTTTTTTGAAATTTATTGAGACTTGCATTGCAACCAAGCATGTGGTTGATCTTAGAATATTTACCTGTGTGGATGAGAAGAATGTCTATTCTGCAGTTGTTAGGTGGAGCATTCTGTAGATGTCTATTAGGTCCAGTTGGTTGAGTGTCACGTTTAAATCCAGAATTTCTTTATTCGTTTTCTGTCTTGATGATCTGTCTAGTGGTGTCAGTAGGGTGTTAAAATACCCCACTATTAGTGTGTAACTGTCTAAATCTTTTCATAGATCAAGAAGAACTTGTTTTATGAATTTGGGTGCTCCAATGTTGAGTGCATATATATATATGTATATTTAGGATAGTTAAGTATTCTTGTTTAATTGAACCTTTTATCATTATGTAATGCCCTTGTCTTTTCTGATTGTTTTTGGTTTAAACTCTGTTTTATCTGATATAAGAATAGTGATTCCTGCTCTTTTCTGTTCTCCATTTGTGTGGTAGATTTTTCTCCATCCCTTTTCTTTGAGCATGTGAGTGTAGTTACACACGAGCTTGGTCTCTTGAAGACAGCAGAAAATTGAGTATTGTGTTTTTATCTAGCTTGTCACTCTGTGTCTATTAAGTGGGGCATTTAGACCATTTTACATACTGAATTAGTATTGATATGTGAGATTTTAATCCTGTCACTGGGTTGATAATTGGTTGTTTTGTAAACCTGATTGTATAATTCCTTTACATTGTCTGTGAGCTATGTTCTTAGTATGTTTTTGTCACAGCAGGTATTGATCTCTCATTTCCATGTTTAGCACTCTCTTAAGGACTTCTCATAAGGTTGGTCTGATGGTAACAAATTCCCTTAGAGTTTGCTTCTGTGATAAGGATTTTATTTCTCCTTCACTTATGAAGCTTAGTTTGGTGAGATTTGAAATTCTTAGTTGGAATTTATTTGCTTTGAGGATGCTGAAAACAGGCCCCCAATTTCTTTTGGCTTGTAAACTTTCTGCTGAAATGTCTGCTGATAGGGTAGTGGGGCTCCTGTTATAAGTGACCTGACCTTTCTCTCTAGTTGTCTATAATATTTTTTCTTTTGCATTGACCTTGGTGAATCTGATGACTATGTGCCTTGGGGATGATCATCTTGTATAGTATTTTGCTGGGTTCTCTGTATTTCTTGAATTTGTATGTCAACCTCTCTAACAATATTGGGGAAATTTTCAAGATTATGTCCTCAAATATGTTTTCCAAGTTGCTTACTCTCTCTCTCTTTCTCTCTCAGGAATGCCAATAAATTGTAGACTTGATCTCTTTACATAGCTCTCAGAGGTTTTGTTCTTTTTTTAACATTATTTTTTCTTTATTTTTTTCTGACTGAGTTGATTTAAAGAACTGGTCTTCAAACTCTGAGATTCTCTACTCACTTTGGTCTATTCTGCTGTTAATGCTTCTGATTGTATTTGAAAATTCTTGTGGTAAATTTTTCAATTACAGGAGTTCAGTTTAGTTCTTTCTTAAAATGGCTATTTTGTCTTTCAGCTCTTAGATCATTTTACCAGATTCTTTGGATTTCTTGGATTGCATTTCAAATTTTTCCTGGATTTCAATGAGCTTCTCACCATCCAGGTTCTAAATTCTACATCTATCACTTTGGTCATTTCAGTCTGGTTAAGAACCAATGCTGGGAGCTAGTGTGCTCATTTGGAGGTAGGAGACACCCTGACTTTTTGAATTGCCAGAGTTCTTATGCTGATTCTTTTTCATCTGAGAGGGCTAGTGTTTCTTTAAGTTGAGTATAGTCTGTTGGCTTCATTTTTGGGTGCTTTCAGAGGGCCAAGGCTCTGTACAGGATCTTCATTTGTAGCTGAATTCTTGTCTTAGGTTTCACAGGCACTGTACACTGGCAAAATATTTTGCCAGTTGTAATTTGAACTGTGACCCAGTAGATGGTGTTTAGGAGTGATGACCAACAGACCAGCTTTTATTTAGCCATGCAACTCTTTTGTATTTCACCATGTTCTTAATAATGCTCTGTGATGGGGACAGGCAGAGAGATGACACCCTGACCAGGTTCACTCGTGGGCCTTGGAGGAGCCCCCTCCAATCACTGGGGTCATGCCCAAGTTTCCTTTGTTAGGTGTTCTGGGCTATGGGGTTCCCTCAGATAGAGGTTATGCTGGCAGACAGGCCACTCCCTTCCCAGACCAGCCCTGTGGAGAGAGGCACACCCCACTTTCATGCTGGTCCATGAACCAGGGCATCTCAACCCTGTCAGTGTTTTGAGAGTGAGAACATTTCCCCCACTCAGGCACCACCAAGCCAGTGAGTCTTGCCTATCTAGGTACAGAGGGACCATGGAGGTCACATGGACAGCCATCAGGGTCTCCATATTTTGTAGAGACAGAATCTTACTATGGTACTCAGGCTGACTGTATATTGAAATGATAATATTTTAGGTATATTGGGTTAAGTGAAAATAATTTTATATATTTATGGTTTCTTTTAATGTAGTCACAAAACATTGTTAAATTTTATATGTGATTCATATTGTATTTCTACTGATAGCAGCTGTTTAAAAGGATAGACATGAGAATGTTAACAATAGCTTTTCCTAGTAGTAACACGTAATTTTTAGCTTTTCTTTTTTCTAATTTTTCTTGAATAAATATGTGTTCCTTGTGTAATTTAAAAAGTAATAAAAGTACAAATACACAACAAACTGCTGCTGTGAAATGTCACACTAACAGAAGTACTAAGCAGCAATGTAAAGTCATAGAGTCCTAATTATTTGTTCATTTAAACACATATATATTAAGTGTCTCATGTGCAAAGCATTGGGATAGTTGCTAGGAAAGTAAACACAAAAAAAAGATGAGCTATAATTATTTCCTTCAAGGGGTTCACAGTCCATTTTGGAAGTTAGGCTCATGAATAGAATATTAGACCATAATGTGGTCAGTGATACTGTGGTGATTTGTATTAACTCTCCTCCCCTTCTGCTTTAAATATTGCTATTTTTCTGGCTCTTACCTTAGTCGACTTCTCTGCCCACACCGTAATTGCAACTAACACCTATATACTAATGGCTATGCCTTTAACTTTGAATTTGCTCTACATCTCTACATCCAACTGTCTTTTGGTCAGATGGCCATTGGGCAACCTAAATTGTATGCCTAAAATCCATCATCTCTTCACCTCCCCTCCTCCAGACTCTTCTACCTCTGTAATTCTTGTCTTTGTTAATGATGCCACCATTTAACCAGTTGCCTCATTACTTTGTAAAAAGGAAATTTAGTTACTTTACTTCACTTATCAAAATTCTTCAGGCTTGACAGTACACAAGCCCACATAGGATGTGCCCTTAGCTACCAATCAAAACTCATCTCCCAGAACACTTCTCATCAGCATTGACACTCTAGAAATACCAAAGTACGAAACTCTGGAAATGTCACAAGTTATCACCTCTCTTCCTTTCATTCTTGCATGTGCCCTTCCCTGTGCCTGAAGTGTCCAACCTCATCACCAACTCCTCTTCATGGTTCCTAGACATTCCTCTCTGATACCTCCCTTGATCTTCCAGGCAAATTAGGCTGTCTCCTCTCTGGCTCCCGGAACTTTGTACATACCTCCAGCATAGCAATTTCCCATTATATTATAATACCAGCTTTCTGTATGATACTCTATTCCCTAAGGACAGAGATTGTATCTCATTCACCTCGGTATCCTCAGCATCACACGGAACGTGACAGACAGAAAACGTTCAAGTTTACTGAATATTTCCTATCTTTCTTTATCTTTTCCACTCTATTGTGGTCGCTCTTACCCTAGAATAGTCTAAATGTTCCTTGAATACCAACCGGGCTTCACCTCTGGGTCTTTGTTCTTGAATGGCCTTACTCCAGATGGTTCCCTACAACAAACCAGTCAGTCACTGCTCAAATGTCACCTCATCAGACAGGTCTTTCCTTCAATCCTATATAATATAGTGCCTGGCAAGAAAAGGATGCCCTCTCTCACCACTCCTATTCAACACAGTATTGGAAGTTCTCAATCAGACAAGAGAAAGAAATAAAGGGTATTCAAACAGGAAAAGAGTAAGTCAAATTGTCTCTGCTTGCAGAGGACATGACTGTATATTTAGGAAACCCCATCGTCTCAGCTCAAAAACTCCTTAAGCTGATAAGCAACTTCAGCAAAGTCTCAGGATACAAAATCAACGTGCAAAAATCACAAGTATTCCTATACACCAATAATAGACAAACAGAGAGCCAAATCATGAGTGAACTCCCATTCACGACTGCTATAAAGAGAATAAAATACCTAGGAATACAACTTACAAGGGATGTGAAGGACCTCTTCAAGGTGAACTACAAACCACTGCTCAAGGAAATTAGAGAGGACACAAACAAATGGAAAAACATTCCATGCTCATGGCTAGGAAGAATCAATATCATAAAAATGGCCATACTGCCCAAAGTAATTTATAGATTCAATGCTATTCCCATCAAGCTACCATTGACTTTCTTCACAGAATTAGAAAAAACTATTTTAAATTTCATATGGAACCAAAAAAGAGCCCATATAGCCAAGACAATCCTAAGCAAAAAAAGCAAAGCTGGAGGAATCACGCTACCTGACTTCAAACTGCACTAAAAGGCCAAAATTACCAAAACAGCATGATACTGGTACAAAAACAGATATATCGACTACTGGAACAGAAGAGAGGCTTCAGAAATAGCACTACACATCTACAACCATCTTTGACAAACATGACAAAAACAAGCAATGAGGAAAGGATTCCCTATTTAATAAACGGTATTGAGAAAACTGGCTAGCCATATGCGGAAAACTGAAACGGGACCGCTTCCTTACAATTTATACAAAAATTAACTCAAGATGGATTAAAGACTTAAACGTACAACCTAAAACCATAAAACCCTAGAAGAAAACCTAGGCAATACCATTCAGGACATAGGCATGGGCAAAGACTTCATGACTAAAACACCAAAAGCAATGGCAACAAAAGCCAAAATTGGCAAATGGGATCTAATTAAGCTAAAGAGCTTATGCACAGCAAAAGAAACTATCATCAGAGTGAACAGGCAACCTACAGAACGGAGAAAATTTTGCAATCTATCTATCTGACAAAGGGCTAATATCCAGAATCTACAAATAACTTAAACACATTCACAAGAAAAAACAAACAACCCCATCAAAAAGTGGATGAAGGATATGAGCGAACACTTTTCAAAATAAGACATTTATGCGGCCAACAAATATAGGAAAAAAAGCTCCTCATCACAGGTCATTAGAGAAATGCAAATCAAAGCCACAAAGAGACATCATCTCCCACAAGTTAGGATGGCAATCATTAAAAAGTCAGGAAACAACATATGTTGGAGAGGATGTGGAGAAATAGGAACACTTTTACACTGTTGGTGGGAGTGTAAATTAGTTCAACCATTGTGGAAGACAGTGTGGTGATTTCTCA
>NW_012104032.1:141540-186394 GCF_000951045.1 Mandrillus leucophaeus
ATGTGGAGAAATAGGAACACTTTTACACTGTTGGTGGGAGTGTAAATTAGTTCAACCATTGTGGAAGACAGTGTGGTGATTTCTCAAGGATCTAGAACTAGAAATACCATTTGGCCGAGCAATTCCATTACTGGGTATACACCCAAAGGATTATAAATCATTCTACTATAAAGACACATGCACGCATATGTTTATTGTGGCACTATTCACAATAGCAAAGACTTGGAACCAACCCAAATGTACATCAATGATAGACTGGATAAAGGAAATTTAGCACATATACACCATGGAATACTACACAGCCATAAAAAAGGATGAGTTCATGTCCTTTGCAGGGACATGGATGAAGCTGGAAACCATCATTCTCAGCAAACTATCACAAAAACAGAAAACCAAACACTGCATATTCTCACTCATAAGTGGGAGTCGAACAAGGAGAACACATGGACACAGGGAGGGGAACATCCAGGCCACACACCAGGGCCTGTCCAAGGGTGGGTGGGCTAGGGGAGGGATAGCATTAGGAGAAATAACTAATGTAGGTGACGGGTTGATGGGTGCAGCAAACCACCATGGCACATCTATACCTATGTAACAAACCTGCATGTTCTGCACATGTATCCAAGAACTTGAAGTATAATTTAAAAATAAAGTAACTAAAATATATGTATATGTATATGTGTGTGTGTGTGTGTGTGTGTGTGTGTGTATATATATATATATATATAGTGCCTGCCCAACCCATTCCTCTTACCTTTTACCCTGTCTTATTTTTTTCATGGCATCCACTATTAGCAAACACTACGTTATATATTTGTCTGTGTGTTTCTTGTCTGTCTATCCACCAGAATATAAGCATCAACTGGGACCTAATTAAACTAAAAACTTCTGCACAGCAAAAGAAATAATCAGCAGAGTAAACAGACAACCCACAGAGTGGGAGAAAATATTTACAAACTATGCATCTGACAAAGGACTAATATCCAGAATCTACAGGGAACTCAAACAAATCAGCAAGAAAAAACAAATAACCCCAACCAAAAGTGCGCTAAGGACATGAATGGACAATTCTCAAAAGAAGATATACAAATGGCCAACGAACATATGAAAAAAAATGCTCAATGTAACTAATTATCAGAGAAATGCAAATCAAAACCACAATGTGATACCACCTTACTCCTCCTACAAGAATGGCCATAAAAATTTTAAAAATCCAAAAATCAAAGATTTTGGCATGGATGTGGTGAAAGGGAACAATTTTACACTGTTGGTGGGAATGGAAACTACTATGGAAAACAGTGTGGATATTCCTCGAAGAACTAAAAGTAGATCTACCATTTAATCCAGCAAGGCCACTCCTCAGTATCTACCCAGAGGAAAAGCAGTCATTATACAAAAAATACACTTGCACACACATTTTTATAGCAGCACAATTCACAATTGCAAAAATATGGAACCAGCCTAAATGCCCATCAACCAGTGAGTGGATACAGAAAATGTATACACACATATACCATGGAGCACTACTCAGCCATAAAAAAGAACGAAATAATGGCATTCACAGCAACCTGGATGAAGTTGGAGACCATTATTCTAAGTGAATTAACTCAGGAATGGAAAACCAAATATTGTATGTTCTCATCTATACAAGTGGGATTTAAGCTATGAGGATACAAACACATAAAAATGATATAATGGACTCTGGAGACTCGGGGGAGAACAGGTGCACCAAAATCTCAGAAATCACCCTAAAGAATGTATCCATGTAACCAAAAAGCCTCCTGTTCCCCAAAAACTATTGAACTAAAATAAAATAAAAGTCATTTTTTATAAAAGAATCTTAAGTATCAAAAAGCTCAGGACTTTGTCTGAATTATTCAACAAATGAATAAAGATCTGATACATGTATAAATAAGTAAATGATGTTGTTTATCATCTAAATATGACACTGTCTCTCTGACTTTAATTTTCCTTTCATCTGCTTATTTTTCTTCCCAAGCCATGAATATGGGACAAAAGAAGGGATTAAGACACAAACACCAAGAATTGGCAAGTATAATGGGGCTGAATAATAATATAATAATTTGAAAAACAACAATAGTTCAGGTAACCATATATTAAATTTGTCTCAAGAATGTATTTTATTTTCTCATTCATTTATTCAACAAATATTTACATCACGCCTATTATGAGTTCTTTTTGAAAACGCAATAACTGTCTCTTACATTTGTATCATTGTTTATAGTTTACAAGGTCCTTTCTGATACTTATTTTAATGTGTCCTCATAAACAATTCTTTGAGGTACGTAGGTCTTATGAGGAATGAGTCTTAAGAGGAATAAGTTACCAGATTAAAGATCATTGGGTTGTAAAAATCTTGAGCTAGAAAGCATTCCGTCATTTTATTGTTGATACAACTATATACAGAAGCCCATTATCAATCTATTTATTTCACCACAGAGAGCTATAATACACACATTGACCATCAGTACCAGTACATTAATTCTCACTTCTGGGATTTCCAGCCTACTCTTAGCTTCAGTGTTAATGTGAATATTTCATGGTAGAATGCACAAACTTTGAGGAAGGTGCAATGCTTTCCCTGTTTCTTCTGCTTATGTTCAGGTTCTGCACATACTGTGGGTTCTCCATAAATATTTATTGGCAAAGAGAACAGTTATTAATGTAAGAATCTGTCTGTTCAGAAAATATCCAAGGCAACTGTGATAGCTGCTGGTTTCCAAAGATGGTCTTCCAATGAACTACGTCTCTCAGTATTCGGAATTTTGCATAATTCCTTCCCCTTGATCTGGACTGGCTCTGTGACTTGATTATAACCAATAGAACGTGGTGGTGGGTTAAGCAATATTCACTTCATAGGGGGCATTTCTGGTCACATGATAACTTAATGGTCCATGGTCAAATACCAGGACCCAGCAAAGAGCCAAGAACTGTTTCTCAAAAAAAAAAAAAAAAAGAAAAGAAAAGAAAAAGAAAAAGAAAAAAATTGTTATCTGCAGAGTATGGCATGGCTTTGCTCCCAGATTCTAAAAGTCTGCTCTGGAATTTACCTAAGAGCCCTGCCAAAAGCTTGATAGGCACTTTAAGCACCACTGAATTAGATGTGTCATATGACCCAAGTGGCAGGGAAGCTTGCCACCCTCTCACAAAGGCTTGTCTTTCTCCAGGCCTTCTTCAAAACGGGAAGCCTTTCAGATTACTCACTCAGCAAATAGGTTTAGACCATATAAGATATGTTGCCTCTAAAATCCAGTGAGGCACACCAGGAATCGGGACTCTTTCTTTATGGTAGGAGGGACCAGATGTAGCAATTGACCTTCACCTTGAAAGAGATATCTCAACTTTCCCCAGACCATGAAACCCCAAGAAATTTCCTGAAGGAAACTTCCAAATTTTTCTGGGATTCATTTCACAACCTCTTGCCTCTGTGTGTCTTACCAAGGTGTCTAAAGTAGTTGTGATTTCCTGGTCCACCAGTGTAGAGGATCCATGTGATGTGTTGTGAAATGAAGAGGCAATCAATTTCCTGTGGAATAGAATAGGCCAGGATTGGAGAGTTGATATAACCCTGAGGTGAAACAAGGAGGGTTCATTGCTAGCCCTTCCAGATGAAAGAAAAATGCTTCTGATAGTCTCTACTAACATGTATATAGAGGAAAAAATGACTTCCCATATCAGTATTCACATAATAGATGTCACATATATTGATTTACTATAGCAATGAAACCACATCTGGAACAGCAGCTGTGATTGTACTCACCACCTGATTAAGTTTACAATAATCCTTTGTCATTCTTCAAGATCCATCTGTCTTCTGCACAGGCCAAATAGTTGAGTTGAATGGAGGTGTGGTGAAAATCACCAGCCCTGCATCTTTTAAATCTTTTATAGAGGCACTAATCTCTACAAGTCTCTACAGAATGCAGTGCTGCTGTGAATGTACCAGTTTGGAATACAAAGGCAGTTCTAACGCCTTCTGCTTATCCTCACTGCTCAGATCCGATAATCAATATGGTTATTCTGCCTTTCCTGAGTGTGCCTCCTTCAGTTAAGCATTCTAGAACTTGGGAAATAACCATGGGGTAAGTTCAGAGCTAACTGGATGCAATGTGAGACGGACCTGAGCCAAAAATACCATTAATCCTTAAGCTTCAATAAACCCCTACTCTGGTAAATACGAATAGTGGCATATTGTGTCTCCAAGGACTGGTATCATTTCAGAGCCAATGTCCAGAAATCCCCCAAAAGTCTGGTTATTTACCCTTCCCAAATGCACTATGACCTTGGCAAATGACTTTAGGTCTTTTCGGGGAAGGAAAGAAGGAAAAATTACAGTCTACACTTTTGGAATGTAAATATAAATTAGAAAAATCCTGCAGTCTTTTTGGCAGGCATGGTACCTCATCATTTTGTTCCTGCCCTGTCAAGGCCTGCCAGGAGTTGAGTCTAGCTATAGGGATACAAACAATGAAAGATGTTGGGGGTGAGTCTTGAGGGGTCTCAGCATTTTTCCATAGAGTAAGTCCTTACGGGCTTTTCAATCAAGGGAGTACTAAACTCCTCAGAGGGAAAGGCTGCTTCTGCTGGGAAAGGAGACAGGGCTTTCAAGTTTCTCAGCTTGCAAAGAATCTGCCCACATGTTGCCATCTCAATTTTCAGGGCCTCAACTCTATCCCAATCAAAGCCGTAATTTTAACTGTAAGACTGTGAATTGAATTGATGTGTAATCTAAGCTAGCTACAGGATTAGTCTTTGGGCTTGGTTTTTTGAAATATCAGATCTTGCAGCTATGAGAGATAAGAGTTTCTTTCAGAGTAGTCACAAAGACTTCTCAGTTCCTTGCCTGCATCTTTAACTGAATATTCAATAACCTGAGTTTATTTCTTTTTCTCCATGTTCTCTGTGACACTTTGAAGCAACCTGCAAACTCCAGTCATTATACTCCTTATTTCTACTACATTGGTCTATGGCAGCAGCTACCTGGTAATCTAATACCTTGTCTTTTATAAGCACTTGATATCAGGGACTCCTGTGTCCCATTTACCATTGGCAGTATAGTCACTAATGCTTCATCAAATCAGAGAATCAATACCAAATTCCCATCCTTAAAATTCTATCTCTGGATTCACTTCCACGACCAATAGTTGTATCAGTTAAGAGTCAGCCAGGGAAGCAGAACCACTATGAATGATATGGAATATAGGAATAGTGGATTCGTTGTGGAATCAGACCTTACAAATGTGGGAGAAGCTAGAGAAGGAAAGGTCTGGAGGAAGGAGTCAGAGGATCAGAAAAAGGGTCATTAACCTGTCTATCTTATGCAGTAGCACAGATGGACCAGACAGGTTGGGGCCTGAGGGAAAATCTAAGAAGCTAAACACTTTCAACCACCAAAGTGGGACTGTGAAGGGGAGTTCATGCAGAAGTGTATGGAAAGTGGGTATCTCTCTGTAGCAACCACTTCTGTGGGTCCACAGCCAAGTAGTCGGTGATGGGTCTGCAGTCACTGTTGTTCAGCAGAGCCAAGAGTCAGAAAGATTCGCTGGATGCAGAGTGAAGGAAAGCAAGGACTATATGGGACCTACCAAGCATCTCTGCCTCTGTCCATCACTGTATCTGACCACAGTGACTTTCTAAGAGTAACAGTTATTGCTTCTGTGTTCTAAATCTCTTCCCATTTCATCTCTTAGCCAATGCTAATACAGAGCGATACATGAAAGGGGATTCTGAGAAATGCAGTTGTCTGCTTAAGCAACTTGGCTAGCATAATCCAGCACAACTTCTAAATCTCAGAAGATAGCAAATGTGGGCAGAAAGAAAAGTACAGATGCTCCAGGGGTTCACTGGTGATCTTTATGGCTGCAGCTGACCTAGGATTTGCAAGATGCTTGGAGAGGGACAGAGGGGCACACAGGAACTTTCCTCTCAAATATAAGGATATCAATCTAGATCTACGAGGAGTCCTTTTGGAGATAAAAAGAACTGTATAGGAGATGATGAACAAAAGGCCCAATTTCTATATTAGACTGTCTCCCTGAATGAGGGTAAATACCAAGAGGAGACTGAGCTAAGGGCTCAGGACCTCTGAATTCTAAAATATAGGGAACTTCATTCTGATCTGTTTTATACAAATGGTGCTGGTCTTTTCTGATGAAAGAAAGAGAGAAATGAAGTAGAAGATTCATAACCCAGCTCAGTAAAGAGGCTTACCTTTGCTCTTTGCTCACCATAATTCCCCTGCTCAAAGTCTCAGCTACCTGCCTCTGTGTAATAGCTACACAGTGCTCCTCAAGTATCTGCCTCCTGAACACAGAATTATAGCTAACAAGTATTTAAAATGTATGTATTTGGTGCACATCTTTCAGTATGAACTGTTTGGCACCAACTCTGAGTGAATGCTAATATAAAAATAAACAACTTGAAATTATTTTAAGTGATTATCAAAAATAACAGCATAAATTCTATGATGTGGACTTCAGCCACAGTCCCTTCCAGGGACTCTTCCAGGCAGACCACAAGAGAAAAGCTATCTGCAAAAGGAACTCAAAGCTCCCAGAACCAATAGCATACTTGAGTCAGACACAGCTCCTTAAAGGACAAGTAATTTCCACAGGCCCTAGGGTAAAGTAAATTAGTTTTAACATAATACAATTTAAACACATAGAAATGCAATATGGTTTATAAACGCTATGTGCTTATTGCTCTTATACCAACAATTTAAAAATATAAATTAAACATTCACAAAGCTTCAAAACCTCTACACTTCAATAAATAATTTTAATTTAATGTAATAATAATATTTGGCTAAAACTAAATCACCAAGTTTTTTTCTTTCCAACTTTTATATTAGGTTTAAGTGGTACATGTGCAGGTTTGTCGAATGGGTAAAGTATATGTCATGGGAGTTTGACAAGATACAGATTATTTCGTCACCTAGGTAATAAGCATAGCACCCAATCGGTAGTTTTTCAATCTTCACTCTCCTCCTACCTTCCACCCTCAACTGGGCCCTGGTGTCTATTGTTCCCTTCTTTGTGTCCATGTGTACTCAATGTTTAACTCCCACTTATAAGTGATAACATGCAGCATTTGGTTTTCCGTTCCAGCATTAATTCACTTAGGATAAGAACTTTCAGCTCCATCCATGTTGCTGCAAAGGATGTGACTTTTATGGCTGCATAGTATTTCATGGCATATATGTACCACATTTTCTTTATCCAGTTCATCATTTAAGTCACCAGTTTTGAGTTTAATAGATGAAAGATATATATGTGGTGTTGGGTTTTGCTTATTAACTTGATTCTTCTCATTTTGTACAAAATTTTCATCCTTGTTTTCCTTTGTTTGAAACAAATTCATATTGAGTTGTTAATTAATTCACTTGATAGGCCAATCAGTTTACTATGCACCCATAGTACAATACTGAAAGAAATGTTTTTAACTTTTAATGAAGTATTCTTTACTACACAATTACTTCCATACCTATTGCTAATCAACTGTAGCTCAGTGATTTGTACAAAAGATGAGCTCTACACAGTACAGCCATGTGAATGGGGAATCTAGCAATCATTCATTGAGTTCTCCATGCTTACTGCATCTAACTTGTTATGATTCCATTTTCCAATGACTGTTTTATATTCAAATTACCTGACATTATTAGACCTTCACTTAGTATTAAAGTAACTATTAGTATTAGCAAAGCAGGGCATCAAAATCTTGTGACAGTATTTGCTTACAATTGTTCAGATAAGCCTCAACATGAGTCAGTTGCGTTTTACGAGAGGTATGTACTCCTTATAATTTTGCATAATTTAAGGCTTATCTTTCCATAGGGAACTGGTTCACAGAGCCCAAATACCTACAACTTTGTAGCACATTTCTGTTTTGATGCCGCTCTTTATTTTCTTTGCATTATCTACAATATTTAGCAACTGCTCCTTTCTAAATTAGTGGTAAAACACATCAAGGGAGTAGTTTGGCTTTTTCTGTGGGAGTGAATTATAGCTAACATCTGCTTAAAAGTTATGTATCTGAATGCACATTTTCCAGCATGAGGTTTGGTACCAACTCCTAATGAATGCTAATATAAAAAGAAATAAAACAATGTGAAATTATTTAAGTGGTTATTAAACATAATAGCATAAAATAACCAAGATCTCTTATAGAAATTCTCATAAAGCAACAGGTAGAACATACCATACTAACAATGGCGGGTTCTTTCCATTAAAGCTGAAGTAGCTCCACCATGTGGCAGGAGTAAAAACAATCTACCATTCCTTTAGCTTGTTCACCAACTGAAATTATGCAAATCTCATTTAAGTTTGGTGAGAATCACAAAATTACCTATTTTTCTCAGAATACACAGGCTATTAATTTTTATATCACATTACTTAAATTTCACATAATTTATGCTGTCAACTACATGTTTTAGACTACCATTCAATTGAAAACAGATTTTTAACTCCGTAAAATTATGAAGACCCATGAAAATTCTAGAGATGCACATATTCCGAGTGCAATAAATATCACAAATAACTTTCAAATTCAATTTTTAAATAATTCTTGTTACTATTATAATTTCCACACAGGTCTCAGAAGCATCTTAAAAGTAACGATAACTTTTTGTCTCTATAAAAAGAATACTATTCAAAAAAAGACAAAAAGTTAATAAATGTGGAATACTAACTTTGTAACTAATATATAAAATACATGAGTTTTTTGATTCCTAAATTCTTCCAACAGAAGTTCACATAACATAAAATATTGGTATCTTTAAACCATAATTTATTACCTTGTTAATTTCAAAACAGCATACTAGTAACCTGATCTTTAACATTAGTTGTTACCAAATTATAGTGTTTTTTTTTTAATTTCCTAGGAAAGTGTGTCATTTTTTGAGTATTGAATATCTCAGCTCATAGGAATACGGTGATTGTTTTCCTTCCACTCTTTTGTATTTTCCAAATTTTCAATGTAATAAACACATACTAATTTTATGATGAAATGAAATTTGTAAAAGAATAAACATTAATGTTAGAAGATAATTAACAAAATTATCTATCTTGAGTACAATATACAATACAAGGAAATTAATATAAGATTTTACCCTGGTGGCGAGGAAATAGGTGAGATAGCTTTCCTATCACAACATAAAAGTATATGTTAGTAAATATTCATATTGGAAAGAAATGTATTCTATGACCTAGCAATTACTATGTCCCAGTCTTGGCATTACTCTTATTGTAAAAGAAAGCATGGACAAGCAGCAATTTGGGGACCATGAAAAGTTGGAAATAACATAATCATATAGTAAAAAGTGATATCACATATTATAAGTCTATATGCCATATATTAAAAATAATGACATGAATCTGTATATAATGTCAGGAGAAGATCGCCAAAATGCATTATTGATCGAAAACGCAAGTTGCAGAACAATATATAGAATATTATACTATTTATGTTGATTAAAAAACTTGTACAGTATAAATCCTGAATATTGCGCAGCAAAAGGACTATAAGTACATTGATGAATTCCCTGTTATTAGTATCTCTGGAAGAGGGAATTATATTGTGAGATGGGAGGATAGTCAGTGGAGATTTTGGTTTTAATTGCAATGCTTTTGTTTTTATAGTAAGGATGTATTAGTATATTACTTGCATAATTAAACTTTAATTGTTTTTTAGATTTTCTTCTCCACCCTCATATATTTGCATGCACATACCTATGCAAATGACAAAGTCCACCTAATAAAGGGGATTTGTGACTGGCATTTTTCTAAGCACTTTCTCATGTGTCATACATTGTATCAAGCAAACTTATCATTAATCCTATGATGTTAATAATGTTTTTCCCATTTCACAGATGATGAAACCAGGCCTCAGAGGAGCTGGGTACATTGCCCAAATTCACCAAACCCGTAAGGGTTACAATCAAACTTTGAATTCAGATATCTGGCTCAGAGTCCACAATCTTAACCAAAATAGTATTTTACAAATTCCCTTGTAGAAGTGTGTATATCCACATGCAAGTGTGCACACACACATCCCTGCCATCCAGCCTCTTCTCCCCCTGACACTTAAGTACACAGGTCATTGGTATGTTCTCTCCATAACTTTCCATCATTGACAGAAAGGTGTTTGCTCAAAGGATGACTTGAGGTGAAAACCTGACAACATTAGTTGTTTTGCAAAAATCTGAGCAGATATTTTATTTTGTATTTTGTTTTCCTGGCTACACCTCTCCTTTTAAAGGTTTGCAAGGTGGCATTAATATCTATTCCTTTCCTGACTACTCCATTTATTAGTTACATTGCGATTAGTGAATTCTACTTGATCTTTCCCCAATCCATTAATATTTTTTGCCTTCACTTAAAAAAAAATAAAGAAAGAAACACTTGTTTTCCAAATGGCTTTGGGATGGTAGTAGGCTTTGCTGATGGCTAGAGGAATCTCCATATGGGAGTATCTTGGTTGAGTAATTGGTCCTCGTCTATATGATCAAGAAGGTGAATGTTCCTAGTAAACCCAGAGGGGATCAGCCCATCAGAGGTAAGCTTCTGCTATCTAAATTGAGATGAGATTCAGGCTTAACCTCAAATGCCAACGTATTCGCTCTTCTAGTCTCTCCCTTCTCCTCCTTATTATCATGACGCTTTAAAGGTCAAATTACTGATAAGAAATGTGCTTGCTGAGAACATAGAAAGTTAAATGGCTCGAGAGAGGGGGTTGTACATTTTTCTTTAAATCTAAAAAAACACCATGAAGAATCCCAACCTCTCAATAAAAATTGCCCCTGTGTCAATTGGATTTTACCTGCATTCAGTTTTAACATCTCTCTCCTCTGTATAGTGCTGACACTGTCCTTCTGGGAATTATGACTTTCTTAGACACACAATGCTAGAGTCAAGTTGGAACTTAGATTCTTTTTCTTGTGGAAGTGGGAGGCATTTTGTCTCTTCCCTTCATGCATTAATTTAATTAGAAAAACATTCACTGTCTCTCACTATCAGCCTACAGATTCTATACCTTCTCAGTCCTGTGAGAGCCTTATCACTCTGAGATAAATGGTTCTCTTTGTTGTACCAAGGGGGTTCCTAAAGCATGGTAATGGGGAGGAGACACCTAGAGACCAAAGCAACTAATACAATCAATTCCAGTCCAAGCCCCAAACCAAGTCTTTCCACCAGCTATTCCTTTCATATCTAAATGTGGTCCTCTTCCTCTGCAGCAGGATAAAAAATCAATTTCTAAGGGTAAAGGCAGTAAACACAATTTCAGGAATATACAGTATATGTAAGTTTGAGTACATAAAGTTAAAAGATTCCTGAATATCTAAAAATGTTTGAATTTAAAAATCAATATCAAATTAGTAAAAAAAAATTACAAAGATACATGAGCTGTATCATAGTCAAATGTTAATATGCTTAATATATTAAAAATGTCTATAAAGGGATAAGGACAACACTAGCCTGATGGATATATAAGCAAAATTCAGATACAAAAATTATGTATAAATTACTAGTGAATATTTGAAAAAAACACACTGAAAATTTTAAAATGCAATGAAGACAGCTATAATTCATATCAAGTTAACAACTATGTTTAAACAATCACAATCCAATGCTGATGAAATTGGGCACATTAAGAGCAATTACATTTATTACTGCTATGATTGCAAACTGATACAGTGTAACAGTAGATTTTTTGGCATTAGGTATCAGAAGCTTTTAAAATAGTCATCCTCTTGACCCAAATATTGGAAATCTATCATTAAAGGGGTCTTCTGAGCAGGTTTTATATAAGCAAAATATTCATTAAATATTTTTCATACTTTCATATAATTTGAAATAACCTAACTCTCCAACACTAGAGAAAAGGTTAAGCAAATTAAGCAATATCTACCCAGTAGAATACTATGCCACCATTAAAAAATTAGATTTTTAAGAGTTTTAAATTACATGGGGGAAAATATCTTCCTCTAATATAAGTGGAATAAAGTTAACAGAAAATTGAATGTACAATATGGCCTCAACAATGACAGAAAATATACTTAAGACCGAAGACTAAAAGGAAATATACCAAAATGATGCAGTTATTGTCTCTGGGTAGTGAGATTGTAGATTATTTCCTTCTTCCTCTTCCTTTTATAATTATATATAAACCACAATTTCTTCTTCAATGACAACATATTTCTATAATGAGAAAAAATGATCTAATAAAAGTGTCTTTTAAATACAAGGTTATGTGCCCTGAAAACACTCCTAGGTTCCCTTAAAGTCATTTGTCTAACATAAGTAAATTTGTCTAAATCTCTCTAGAACACACATTCATATGCTTTACCCCAGGAGCAAGGAGTTCCCAAAATCTACTCCCTGCTATGTAAAATAAAACTGCCTTTAATTTTTTTCTGAATTTGTTTCAGACTTCAAGTAGAGTTCTTTATTACTTCTGTTCAACAGCACAAACTACAAACATAATCTGTTTGGCGAACCATTTTTATTCAAAAGACAATAATACCTTGTTTCTAAATCCTTCCAGAGAACGTAGTGGAAGAAAATGCCTAACATCGGGGAACAGCAGGAGCAGCCTAAATTGACCACAGAATTGTATTTGGCCACTGTCCTCAAAAAATTCAAGTGGATTCAGTAATCCTGAATGCCTATTTACACCAAACATTCCTACTATAATAGGTCATGAGGATTAAAATGAGGTGAGTTTAAAGGTGAGCATGACATGTAGCCATAGCAATTAATCTTAGGTTCCTTCTCCCTTAAAAATGACCAACAAAACAAAAGAAATTCTGTATCAATAATTTCAGAATAACATGGAATAATTGTAGATATTTCTATAAGATTTGCACCAGATCCACTAGGACAAATGTACCAGTAGCTAAACACTGTAGAGTCCCTAAAAATGGACAAAGAGAAGATGTGACAAAGATGCTCTTTAGGGGGATAAAGTCATCCTAAAAACTGAAGATATTTTCTGCTCTGCCAATCAAGGAATCACTGTTCTTTCCCCAGCAAGAAGGAGAGTGAAAAGAGGACCGAATTGGAGGGCCCAAATTTGCATTTTAATCATAACCCTTCATAGCTAATTATGAGATCTGAGCATTCTCTGGATCTCAGTTTGCCACGCAAAAAATGATGGGTGGACTGAAAGATTTCTAAGTTTTCCAGTTCTGACATTGCATGGGTCTATAAGGAGCTCCATCTTGGTTGGCCCCTGGAGGCACCTGGAGACTATGGTTTTAGGGAACTAACGAGTCTCAGTGCCGAATGAGGATATAGTTCCTCAGTGTAGACTTTTAGAAACTATGCAAGCACTTGGGTCTTTAAAAAAAATTACTTGGTCCCTGGGCTGTCTCTTATAACTTTAATATTTACACTATGACAAAGTGAAAGTGCTTATTAGTGTTTGAGAAAAAGTAATACCATTCTCTTTATTCATTCCAATGAGCTTATTTTACATGAGCAAGAAAGCACTGGATAGATAGAGACCCATGGGATATTTGCCTAGCCTAAGTGAGTCTCAGATGGAAATAAATATGAAAAGTGTTAGCATGAGACCTGTGAGAAACTGATTCTTACATCTGGCCTCCAAAAGGTCAAGCTGCAAATAAGTGACCTTTGACATGCCCCTTCTCTAGTTCTGCCTGGAGCTGCCCACAGTTCCCAGTGGTGTCCAGTCAACTCATTCTCCTCCTGATGCAGGATCATCAGAGAGAATCTGGAGTAATGGCAGCTGCAGGCAAGGAGCTGCCAAATAATAGTGGAACAAAGAGATCTTCCAAGTTTCTATTTCCTCCAAATAACTCAAACACCTCAAGAGTCCAGGTCCCCCTAAAGACTACATTTTCTTAGCTGCATTCTCTCTAGTTGTGATGAGTGTCTCAAAAAGGAACACCTCTCCTTCTGAGTTTATGACAGTTTATGACCTGCCACTTCATTTCCAGCAGTGTGTCCCAGTTCCTCTTGCAATCCACACAGGACACTTTTTCTTTCAGCAGCCTGGTGTGAGCTCTTGCCTCTCAGGATTAGCTGTGATCTTACTGCTGGGGCGGGAGCACACTTAGCCACAGGGCCCAAAAGAACTACTGTCACTGAAAAAAGTACCTTCCTGTATTTAGGGCTCTTCCTCTCTGCTGGTACACCCAGGGAAAAACCCGGCAGAGTCCACCCACAGTCTTTGAGGATTAATTCTGTAAGAACTTTTAACGCTGAAGGGAATCCTCCTCCAGGGGATGATTCTGCTCTGTGCTTCCGAGCTCTGATGGCAGTCACATCAACATCGCCGGGGCCTGTGGCAGAAGAGGAACACCACCCACTGGAAACCAGGGGCAAGTTGCTCCTCTGTAGTTCTGGGAAATGGCCAGAGGCACAGCTCTGCTGTTCCAATTTGCAGTTTTCTCTAACATCAAAAACAAAATGTGATTTGCATTTGAAATTTTACAGAATTCCTCATTTTAGGTCAAGACTGGCCTTACCCGTAGGTTAGTGACTTATGTGGTAGGATTTAAAACACACAAACACACATACACACACACACACACACACACACACACACAAATATTATCCATAAAAAGAATTAGATTCCCACCAACCTGCTGTGGCATTCATTGGTGACCCTTTGAAGGTCAGCCATTGAAGGTGCAGGTTAAAATGCAAATTTGTCTCTTGGAGAGGTAGCAATAGAGCTATCATCAACTGTTAATGCTCCAGTATGGCTGGAATGTCAGAGTAAGAAGTTTGGGTTAAAAATTAACATATCAGTAAGTGAAGACTGGCTTTATAAATTACATATTTAATTTATAAAAATGGTAACATTAAAAGGTGGCACCAAAATGTAAATAGAATCAAGATCACTTTGGATAAATTAATGCATGACACATCCTTGATATGTTATTAATGGAAATGAGTTTGGGGGATATAATTTAGCCTTTGAGATTAGTGTCAACAGAGAACGGTATCTCCTCTGGTGCCCATTGCAGAAGCAGAACGTTAGTACAATCCACCATAGATCAGGTTCACTTTGTAATTCAGTGTAAGTGGTTTATATGATAAAGAGGGCAGGAAGACCTGGTTTTGACTCTGTCTCTACTACTTACAAGATACATGAAGCTGCTCAAGTCACTTAAGCAAGGTGAGCCTTGGGTTCTTCATCTACAAAAGTGGGATGTAGGAGAGAAGAGTAAATGTAAAATTCCTTTCAGTGGTTGTCTATTAAAGAATCTCTCCTTCCTGCCTCTATTCACATCCATCAGGGAGAGGAGTAGGCTGATGGTGCCAGCTAAGGACCTTGGCACTCCTAGACCTATTCCTGAACAATTAATAGCTCTGAATTTGGGACAGGAATGTTACTGTCATGGTTAATTCCTTCCTCATCTGTCTGCTGGTGCTTGTTCACAATGTCAAAGATATGGCAACTTCATGGGGAGGAAGGGTTAACTTTTTGGTGTTTTTGCACTAGCCTGTATGTCTGTCTACTTTTCATATGGGAACCACCTTGTTGATTCAGACTGGAAGCTTCAAGAGGGAAGTTTCTTTCCATTTAATGCACTGGGAATGGTGCTCAACAGAGAATCACACTCAAATGGGGGCTAAATAATACGTCAATATCATGGTTACAAAAGAAACACATCCCTCTCTCACCGAATCACTAAATCCTATATTCCGTAAAAACAAAATTGAACTGCAAACATTACCACCATGAGGAGAGGATTTAGGCACACTGACCAACTGATTAAATTCTGCTTGTCATGCAGAGTGATCCTGGAGGCCTTCAGAGCCTGGAGGAAACCTCTCTGTGACTCTACTCACATCTTTTTACACAGGGAAAATCAAATTAGGCTGAATATGTACAGTGGCTTGCAGAAGTAAACAGATTGCAGAAGGGCAGCCTGCTGCCTTAGGATTGCAGGGGATGAGGAGGGGGTGGGCCACCTGGAAGAGACCTCTACCTTCTCAGCACCTGGAGTTGATTTCCAGATGATCACATAGTTTAACCCTTTTCTTTTATAGACAAGGAAATTGAGGCCCAGAAAGGTTCACAGTCTTGCCCAAGACCTAAGATTAGAAGGCAGAGTTGGGATTGAAAATTGCTTATGCCAGACTCAGACTCAAAGCAGATGACCACATTTTCAAATTCAGTGAAAACTGGAAAACCCATATGGGCCTACCCAGCCTGGAAAATCCCCATGTATTACCAATACATAGTAAACCAGTTAAAGATTGACAAGTTTACTTGAAAACCAGTCAGAAGGCTTCTCTCACATACAAAAATCCAACCCTAATAGAACATTCATCACCCATCAGACTGTCTTAATACATCTCCTTTTTCTCTCTTTTCAAACCCTTTGAGCCTGTGCCAGAGGTGACAGTGCCTGCCACCCTCTCTGCAGTCAGTTCTGACCAGTTATCTGGGGTTTACATCTGTCCTCTGGCCACTCGTCCGCTGCACTTCCTGTATCTGCTTGTTTCACCCTGGACCCAGCTTTACCTGAGGGGTGCTTGGCCTGTGCCTTGAGTTCCAGGGCCTATGTTTACTTCAAAAATATTAGTGTCAATTCCTTCAACTTGTTCCAAAGCCAACAGAGCCTCTCATCAGCAGGCAGGCCCTGCCACTTGTCATGTAACTGAGGCTGAGGAGCCTGCGGGTCCCAGCCAACTTTATCACCTCCCTCTTCTGAGGGGTGGAAGTCCCCAGCATCTCAGGGTCCCCTGAGAGTGCGGGGATTCCCACATCGGAGATTCCCGCATCGGCAAGTACCTGCTTCAGAGAAGCCCACGAGAAACTGGCCCAGAGCAAGCAGGGCCCGCCCTCCCATCGTGGGAAAGCGAAGGGCAGAAGGGGTCTGGCTGGAGGTCACTCCTGCCACTGGTCTTCCTCACTCGGGCCCAGCCTGTCAGAGGATAAAGCACAGTGGTGGGTCGGGATATCTGGCTCTCCCCCACCCGCCTCCTCAGGGGTTCAGTAGTCCCTGGGAACAAGGTTCAGCGAAGGAATTTCTGGGATGTTGGTCGGTTCTGGCCCTAAGGACACTGGGAGTGACAGTGGGCTGCTGAGGATGTGACAGTGACTGGGCTGTTCCCTTCACATGACCCTACCAGGGCAAGCCCTGGCCAAATCCCAGCATCTGCTGAAAGTTGAAGCTGACCACTGGTGTGATTAGATTCGTGACATGCGGTGAATCTATCGTGACCTCAGGAGTGGGGCTCCTGGGAAAGGGCACAGCTAAGGAATCTCCTCCCTCCCAGCATTGCTTGACCCTTTCACAAAGACAGGGTTAGGTAGAGGAGAAAGAAGAATTGGCCTACTCCTTCCATTTGGCTGTATATGGTTACAGAAATTGTCAGAACTTTACATCTAGATTCAAGTTCTATCTCTAACACAATTAGCTCTAAGAGTTTGGGAACGTTACTTAACCTCCTGGGTCCTCTTTGTTCATAAAATGGGAACGTAATACATACCTTGGTTGGCTGTGAAAGTTATATGAGTCAGTGTTGCAGGGAAGTTGAAGGCATGCAGTAGATGCGCAAGGAAAATTAAATTCTGTTCCCCAGTTCATGGCTTGCAAATTGGGGGTTAAACTCATTTAAGCTCAGAGAAGACGTGATGGGGGATCAAGGGAGAAGTGGGAAGCTCATGGGCTGTGGTTCCCCCTGATCCACAGTAGACTCCAAGTGACAACACCCTCACAATCCCATGAAACTGAGCAGAATTTCTCTTCTTTCTTGTGACATTTCCAGAAATGAAGACAGAGGGAAGGAAGACACGGAGTCTCTGATCTTTGGCTTCACTTTGGTTCCAAGACCTGGAGTGGATAGCGTATGGAGGGTTGCCCGCTTGTCCAGGCAATGTGAGTAAGATCAAGGTAACCCAGTCCAACTCTAGGACACAGCTAAGCCAACAATCAGCTGGATCTTGTGTCTCAGCATTCGCAGAAATGTATAAATCATCTGATACCAATTGCTCCCTGGCAGCCTCTGTCTCCAGAATATAAATGCCCAACAACAGGACTGGCAAAGAAACCAAGCCCTGGGCAATGCCTGCTATGGATCCTTATTTCTCGTGGTTTGCTAAGAAAAAAGTAGGCCCAGGGGAGAGGAGGGGGAAAACCAGGAGGGTCTAAAGTTCTTCTGACTGAAAGAAAAGACTACATAAGAGAGAAAGAAAGGAATGAGTTAAGTAATAGAAGGTTGTGAGTTTATTTATAATTCAACGAAACAAATTAGCTTCCTACACAAACATTTTGAGGATTAAGTGAACAATGTAGTACTTTTTTGAGCTCTTTCTGATCAAATGCTTTGCTATTAAAGGTTATATTCCTGGGGAGTTGATACTGAAGCTTCTGGTTCCTTGTCAGTAAACACAAGGAGAGGCCAACCCTTGTAAATTTAAGTCACGTAAAACCTTTCCCCAAACTGTCTGGTCTCTTAGCCCCTTTTCACTGAACTCTCTGGTTATGGAATGTAAGTAGCTTTATCACAGCAGCACAGACTTTTGAAAATTTGACATAATAGAATTTCTTCCTCACAAGGCATATCAAACACCATTGCAAACTAGTGGGATGTTTGCTTTTAACCAAGACTAAAGCTGATGGTCTTTTATTTGTTTGTTTGTATTTAGATTATTTCCCACATGACCAATAAAATGTTCTCTCTGACCATTATCCTTGCTGACTAGAAGTGCCAGGAACCTTCACTCACCCTCACCTCCAGAGGTAAGGGTGTGAACGGATTGTGAAAAAACACAGCAGAACATTGGGGGCAGCAGAGAGAAAGTGGGAGGACCCCATAGGCAGATAATCTAAAAGCAGCAAAGAATCAACAGGAAACTAACACAAGTGCCTGAAGATGGAGACAACAATTTTTAGTGATTTTGGCTTGTCTCTGTTCTATGAAGCTCCAACTCAGTGGCAACCTGATGTGAAAATTTGCGAGATATTTCTAGGTTTATCTCTGTAACTCCAGGTCTGGCATGGTATAGGTTTCTTGAATGAATAAATGAATGAACATGTCAATCAATGAATGAACAGTAATATTAAGGAGGGGGAGAAAACTATTACAGGTCAATGAATGGGGTTCTGGAAGATTCTCCTTGTCTCCCATTGTCTTCTGACTCAGGGAGACAACAGCTGGAGCAGAGTCCCTAGACTTCGAGGACTTAGGAGGTCACACATCTTAAAGAGCATTTCACCATCCACAGCAATTCCTTGGGCAGTTTGAATTATAATATTTACTTCCATGATACACTCTCCAGCTGTTGCAACCGCTAGTGACCCTTCTCTGAACCCCTACTTCGTATATTAGACATTTTTTTACATGGAGAATTAATACAGCCTTGACTGCTATGCTTCTTTTTTACTTTCCTCTCTAATAAAAAGATCCTCAAGGGTCCAGACTGTCATACTCTTGTCTTTCGTGTTTGCTTCACTGCATATCCTAGAGCTGAGTACATATGGAAGAATGAATCAATCAATAAAATTAATGAACACATGCTGAGGTTTAAAGAGAAGAATATCAACCGCTTGGTTTGATTACAAAAAGCAACATCACTCTGTGTCTAGCTCCCAGCCCAGAGGTGCGGGCTCCATCCTCTCCTGTGAGGAGCCCACGGTGATGCATAGGCACCTGCACCCCGTGCCTAAACCCTGCAGCTGGCATGGGCCCTGTCTGCTCTTCATTCACCATTCTCACGAGTTGTAATGACAAGTTCAGCCCTCCATGTCACACTGTGTTTTCCATCCCGGGGAGTGTTTCACAGCTATCCCAAGCCCCACGCTGACGAATCAGGGCCGAAAACACACTCCGATGCCAGCACAGACCACGGAGCCAGGGTCAGGCAAGATCAGCCTCAGAAAAGTGAATCCTGAATTGCCATGGAAGTGGGCTTCCTCTTACAAGGACTTTGTGTGGAGATGCGCAGGTGAGCTGTTGGAAAAGACCCGTGGAATTCCCTTCCTCTGGGTGCCTTTTCCGTCCCAACCTCTGGGGATTCCTCAAGAATGGGGGAGGTTTCAGCACGCTGTGTGGGACTCTGTCTGCCCCAAGGTCGGAGGATTCACCTTGGCTTTTGGAAGAACTGCCCAGTGTACCAGGTTTTTATTAGTTACTTTTAGAGTCGGGAATGCGGGCAGATTTATAAGAAAGTCGACAGAGCATGTCTCTCCACAGGGAAGAAAGCTCCCAAGCCCCAGAAGGCAATCTCACGGTGGTCCAGGTGGATGTCACGGGATGGAAACCAATCCTCACTTGCCACGAGGAATCTGAGGAGATCCAGGATTACGGTTTTTATGTAACTGTCTTACTCCTGTTTCACAAGGGCCGAAACTTCAGCCCCGTTATGAAATCAACAAATGCAGAAAAGAGACAAGTGGCCACTAGATGGCAGCAGATGGTAAGAAACGTGAGTTGCAGGCGAGCTGGGCAGAGTTAGGCTGGAAGCCCCTCCATTTTGCTTTACGTCTTTAAGGAGATATGTGAAGAAAATTAGTCCCTTACATGCCAGACACAGATGCCACAGCATATGGAGACATGCCGCACAGCAATATTTCTCTGGTTATTAAACAGGAGGCACCTAACCAGTCATTCACTGCATCATCATGCAGAGTTATCCTTTAGGTCTCTGGATACTGTTGTTGACAAGGTAATAACAGAAGAAAGCAGTTGAGAAGACTAATGTCGGGACGTGGGCCTCTCGGCTCGTGGGACTTCGCCACGCCAGGGGACGGGGCGCATTGCCAGAAAATGAAGAGCAGCCCACTGGGGCCACTTCTCCCTGGCCGGGGGACACTGTGTGGCTCCTGCTGCCAGGCTCAGTCCCAGCAGGAGTCTGCTGCTCTCTAGTCCCCCGCGGCAGTCCTTGGGGGCTCATTTATTCAGAAGCCCTATTACCACGAGACAATTCTGTGGTCTGACCTTTCCCCACAAACCCCAAATGGGAAAGGGAGCTCTGGGCATTTTAAAGAGCAAACCACATTGCTTCTCCGGCAAAACTGAAGAGATATAGCATAACTAGAGTGCATTCAGATGCACGTAGATAGGGAAACACGGTTTCCATGCTGCCCCAAACAAAAGGAGGGAGTCCAGTTCTGCTGACTGCGGGGAACAACCTCACTCGGAAGATACTTTTTCCTGGGAGAGTGTTCCCAGGCCCAGAGCAGGCAGGGATTGCTCTACTTTATGACTACATTCTACCCACTTCCCCAGTCCTCACACTTTTCTCCAACTCCACCACTCAGTCTGACTATTCCTTTGTTTAATTATTCCACACTCCTAAACCCAGGGGCTTCATAAGGCCTTTGTGGTAGCCAAGGAACAGAGAACAGATTATGCAGTCCAGGCAACCAGTCCCTGTCTCAGGCCCAACAATACACTGTTCTCTTATTAACCTGAAAGCCCAGAACTCCCAGGACTTCTCAGAGTCACTCATGAAGCCCCTTAACAGTCCTGAAATGAAGGTAAATAATACAGCCATTTTTCATACAGAGAAACTGAGGTGCAAAACTGAGATCAGCTGCAGCTCTCCTGGTCCCCATTGCTTTCCCATAGATTCAACCCTCTGAAGCATCCTCCAGTGAAAATGTAGTAGCAAGATTCACCCTGCCAGGATTTCTCTCCCCTTCTTAGATAATTACTTCCTGTGCTAGAAATCCTCCCTTGTCTGTGTGACTTTAGACAACTTGCTTAACCTCTCTGTGCCTCACTTATCATCTGTAATTTGAGGGACTAGAACCGATTGATGACTAAGGCCCATTCCAGCTCTGCAGTCTTGTGGCTAATTTCCCAGTCCTCTGCCAGCCCTCAAAGAGAGTCGTATGGGACCCTTTTTCCAACAATAGCCAAACTCAACAGGAGCAAGCAGAATTTCCTTCTGCAATTGAGAAGCAATGGGGTGGTGGCTGGAGTCTTGTTGATGTCTTTTGTCCTTGGAGCGAGGCAGAAAGGGAGGCTTCAGATGTTATTGGCACTAACATCAGGACCTGGAGGCGGCCACACTCTTGTGGAAGGACCATGCAGAGCTGTCCCTGTGGGCAGTGTACTTGCATAGCCAAGACTGGGGGATGTTTTAATAACTACTTCTCAATAAGAAGACCTATTTTATTCTGCACAGGGGTGTGGAGCCAATCCAGGTCTCCCAGGAGGAATCTACTCTCACCCATAATGGAGGATTGGTTCAGCTCAGCTGCTCTCACAAAGGGCTGAATACAGCATGCAGCAGTACAGGCAGCTCCCCACAGCTCCATGTGAAAATGACTCACAGCAGTTATGAATATCAAACCTCCTTTGATGTGTTCCCAGACATGAAGAACAGCCACGGTGGGAGGAGGTGGACTCTGGTTGCTAGCTCTGTGGGGTGGTGCACAGAGGGCCTGGACACATCTGGTACCATCCTGAAGCTCCAGGAGAAATTCAGGCTGGGTAATTACCTAGGACTTCCTAGGATAACAGAGCTTCCTTTCATCTATCTCTCTCCCTCCCTCTCACTCTCTTTCTGTCTCCAGCTACAAGGGAATTAGATTCTCCAAGAAATTACAACCTGTTTTTGTACCTTCACCTTTCCCGAGGGATAACAATTCACATCCCTGAATAAAAGTTGTTTTATTGAGCACAAAATGAATGCACCCCCTCGCTCAGCATCTGTGCCAATTGCCTTAAAGCCATAGACCTGGCCTCCGTCAGCCAAGTGAAAGAATTTTCCTCTGTCGTGGCCATTTCCAGACTCTCAGCCTTTCAAGTAGCCACATGGTACCTTGTCCTCCTAATAGGCTCTCAATGATGATTGAATACAAAGGCTCCAATTCTCTCTTCTGTTGGCAAGACCAGGTCGATCACAGTCATCCACAGCAGAAGACAGTGGTGCTGACAGTCAAATGAGCATCAGGGCACACAGCAGAAAGGGAGAGTCAGCCACTGTCCCTTCATGCCCATTTCAACAGAAAGCTTATTTATATGCAAGGGGTGTTCCCCTTCCAGACAGGGTTCAAGAGCACATTGGTCCCTGGCAACTTAAGCAAAGTCTTCATGGTTATAGAAGGGAGTGGCAAAGGACATGTAGGAAGAGAATCAGTTCCACCCCATGCCTGCACATTTCATTTTCTGAAATGAAGCTGATTTTATTTTGCAGTTAAGTTGGCCTTTGACTGAAAAGCTCTCATACACCCGCAGAGGTCTGCACATACCCACACATGGAAATAACATAAACAGCTACTCTTTACTGAGCAGTGACCACGTGTCAGGCACAATGCCTCGGGCTTCACATGCATCATCTCTAATCCTCATTGACATTCTTGGTGTAGGAGGGCAGCTATTGTTATTCCTGTTTTACAGATGAGGAGCCTAAGGTCAGAAAGGCTAGGAAACTTTCTTAAGATTGAACAACTACGATAGAAGAGCTAAAATTCTAGATGGTTGGATTCCAAAGCATCATCTCTTAACCACTGTACTATAGGGCAATATACTTATTAGCAAGTGCTTACTCTGTTGGAGGCACTGGAGTTATGAAGTAGTGCAGGAAAGACACAGTTATTAACTTCACAAAGCTTCATTTTTACCACACACTCATGCACACAGAGCTACACACACACTCCAGAGTTACTGTAACTGTGGTGTCTTCCAAGAGCCCTGTCACTAAGGTATCTGGTTTCCATCCTTCCTCGGTATACTACTCTCGGTCCCCCTGCGCTTGAACCACAGTTTGAATTGTGCATAGGGTAAAGACTGAGGTCTTCTACAGAAAGGCTTAAGCTGCTTGAACTTTACAGACAATTATGTGAGCAATTCAACCTTTTATACATTATGCTGTAGTTACCCAGCTCCTGAGCTAGTCATCGGGTATTTTGTTTTGTTTTTTAACGTGGTCAGGAAGTTTCTCTGACTCATTTCTCTATCTTTTCAGAGGAACAGGGTAGGAGAGAAACAGGGGCAGGGACAGAGATTATTTCAAGCTGAATGAAGGTTCTGGAAGTCAAGTCATAGGTCAACTAGAAGAAATAAAACAGCGGAAGATTTGGGGTGGGGCTGAAGCTCCATTGCTTCCATGAGACCATAAGATAAGTAGTGATCTAGGTGATCTAGGTGTACAAAGGTGAAACAAAACGAAAGACGCAAACATTGTCCTAGTTGCAGATTTTGCCAAGAGTAGATTGGCTGCCAAGGCTACTTCAGCCTTGACTGATATAGATCCATGATCTGGGAGACAAGACAGTGTCCTACTGTGCTGGACATCTTCCAGTGACATTGACCCAACTGGGGGAACTCCCTGAGGTTAAGAAAAACCTCCCTCCAAGGCTGAGTTAATGAACTACCTAGATGTAAGACAGGAGACTGAAACCATTTATGTCCCAGGAAAAATGCTGACTTACCTTCTTATGACCTAGACCTCTTTGCAAATCTAATGAGAAAAGTTTGTTATGTACAGATATTTGCCTCCAATTTTATTTCAGGAGATTTGTGCTCTTTCCTGGACTGCCCCTGAACCTGGAGGTAATAATTCTAGATCGAAGTCTCCCTAGAACCTTGAAAAGGGTGGACTGAGAAGACTGGATATCCAGCTCTAGGTAACCGGTCCTCCACTGCCACCACCATGCTTTCTAATCCCAGGGGAGCCTGGTCATCTTGCCAGACAATTGCTGTTTCTCCTGACAAAATCTGAGTTAGTAAACTGACAGGGTGTTTGTTTCTGTTTCTCTCTATGCCTATCTCTCATATGCCTATGCCTGTCATTAATGAATCTTAATCATCACTTTTATATCTCAACTCTGGCTCCCAGTTTCTGTTTTCCCACCGTTCCTCTGGGGGAGCCATCCCGGAACCCCCTCATTAATCCACAGACAGCCATCTCAGGACTTTATGCTAAGAATTCATTGTTCCCCACTTTCCTGCATTTGAACACTGGAGGGCAATGCTGGACCGGCCAAAGCACTCTAGGTGCTCCGCTCCATCTTTGTCTCAACCTTGCCTGTCATTTCAGGATGCAGCCTCTGGTTGGAAGCCAAAACCAAGGACCAGTAGAGCACCCATAGGCTAGCAGAACCCTTAGGTCTATTACAGCAGCTCCTCCACATGGGATCATAGGAATAAAAGGTAGCTCATGGAAAAGCACATCTGGTTTCATGGGTGACACAATCCCCTGGGAAGGAAACTGAGAGGGATGCTTGTCTAACTGTGTCATTAACCAGAAACAATCTATCTCTCTGACTAGGGGATGCAGATTCCTACCTGTCTTCACTCACTCAGATGTAAGCCCCTGGAGGGTAATGTGTAAGGTCTGCATTCCTGTAGCAAGCACAGTGCTTGGCAACAAATCTTTGCTGGATGAATAAATGGATGAATGCATGCGTGGAAACATATGTATAAAGTGGAACCGGTCATTTTCAGATTTGTTGTTGTTTTCTAGCTCTTATGACACCTAAAGTTTAAATCATTAATCAGTTGCTGAGCATTCTTAGTCTTAAAGTCAGCTAAGGATGGTCAGGTGGTTAATTAAACCAGTGGTTGTCATTGTACAATTGTTATTTCAAACACCAATTCAAGAGTTTCAGGTCTCTTATTTTTAGGAAGTCCTTCATTATGTCATCCACGTGTCCTCAGACCTCACCAGCCTGTGGATTACAAAATACAGACACTATTTCATTAATATTCAATTCACAAGAACCTGCAGGCTCATCATGCAGAATATTGAGCATCTGTGATGTCCCCAAGTGATCTGTGGGGATTTCATATGCCACAGTGGGTCCCCATGGGGCTTGATAGTTCCACAGAGCCAGAGCTCTTCTTCAGGCCACTTTTCATCGTCTTGTGAGACTTTTCTCCAGGCTGCTCTCCACTCTACCTTCACCACAATGAATCCCCATGTCAGGTGGACACAGTCCCTTCTCTTAATCATTCAAAGCACTGCTAAATGTTTGAGGAAGAAAGAAGAGCACATTTTGAGACCCCAAAACCCAACTTGAGACTCTTTCTACCTCCAAGCAGGCTTATACATAGCAAAGACCAGCTCAAGGCACCCAGTAAAAATCTGCAGGCATCTCCGTGTCTCCAAGTGCAGAGAGCAGAGGAGATCTTTTCTTCTCAGTCCAAAACTAGTTTTTTCCTGCCGTGGGATGATTGACGGTGAGAAAAACATTTCCTCCAGGGAAGCTCTCTACCTGCCCCTCCACCTTCTCAGATGGGGCCCGACCTTCATGACCCCGACAAAGCAAACCTGGTACTCAACTGTCTTACTAGATCTTATAATACTATGTGTGTGACATCAACAAGTCTAACTAAATTCACACTTGGGAAAAATATGCCCCTCATTCTAACTAAAAAATACCATTTAATTTTTCTAACAGAACACATACTATTTTGATGCACAACACCTGTTTTCAGTTTTATGATCACTTCATAATCTCCAATACAGTGAGTGAATATTTATTTGAAATGAGAATAACCTCATTCTCAACCTTACTTTAGTTTTCTCAACAAAAGAAGAGTGCTTAAAGTTCATCTAGGGTCTTTACCTACAGAAATTCAATGCTGTCAGCAATCTTCAAGGAGCCGCTGTGCCAAAGGAAAAAGAAAGAAAGAAAAAAGGAAATCCTGCTTTTGTAAGTTATCCCTATTACTAAAATTTCTAACAAATCTCTCCCTACAGTTCAAACCTAGGTCCCCAGAGTACATGGTCCTCATCCTTCTCATAAAAATGCTGTTAAAAAAAAGATGTCCTTTGACACCTTTTCTGAGAGCAAACAGAGATTGAAAAAAAATCATTCTAAAATAACATTTTTCTATCACTGTCCAATGGGAGGTGAGTTGATCATAGGTTAAGCATGTTCTATTAGTATATCTTGCTCAGGATGACTTTGGTGTGAGTAAGGCATGGGTTTCTAGGGTAAAATCTCTGTTCTATACCTGCAAAAAACAATGTACAGAAATTTCCATAAGAGAGGAGATTGACAGTCAATGCATAAGACTCCATAGGCAGGAAATCTCCAGGGTCAGCTCCCTGCATTCAAATACAGACCTACCATCAGGGCTCTGATTTCTAGGTCAAAGGCTCGGTGAGTGGATAATGCCTAAGGCCTGATGCCAGGCCTGATGTCCAGGTTTAACACTGATGACAGGCCACAGACCCTCCTGCCTTGGGATTCCGAAAAACCCAGAATCTTTCCCAGTTCCTACTGACACTCACTTTGGCCCAGGCAAGAAGTGTCTGAGACTGCTTCCCTTGAAACCATAGTCCTTTCTTATCATTCCAAAACCAAGCAGCCCTGGTTATGCTGCTGTGGCAGAGCAGGTAATCTCGGTAAGTCCTTCCAAACTGCACATACTGGGTTATCCCTGGGGAAATGATCACATTATGCTACTTTGTTGAACACTAAGACTGCAATAAGGACTATGAATCCCAAATATTGCTAGTGTGGGAGCCAGATCTTTCAGGTCATTCACCAGAAATTATCCAACCAGAAAATTTTCTTTCAGGTTCTGTTCAAAGTCCAGCAGTTTGCATACGGGATTCAGATGAGACTTCTAAGAATCACCTGCATCTTGGATAGAGCACCCTGGCAGCCTCTTGAAAAATCAATTCCCTAAGAAATCTATCTTTTAGAAATGGACCTTCCCAAAGCCAGTGAGAGAATGGGAGGAGTGTGTGTTTTCCAAAGGGAGACATATATAGCCTTTCATGTCATTAATTTCTGAAGTCAGACCATGATAAATGTTGGTCAGAGTACAATGCACAGTTGCCCAAAGGAGGGGAAATTAGCTTGGTTCAGGAGGACTAGGAAAGGCTCCCTGTGGAAGTTTTAGTTAAAGCTACTTAAAGGATGAATGATTTTGACAAATGAGGGATTGGAGAAGGACATGGCGGGCAGAGGAAGTGCAGCTTGAGCAATGTCAAGGAGGGATATAGAACTGTGCTTGGGGAACAGTGATCACTAGGTGAGAGTCGAGTCTGCCTGAGTTGGGGCAGTGGAGTGGTTGGAGGGGTGGGTTGTGGTTTGACTGAGAAAGCTTTTGTGAATCACACTAAGGAACTAGATTCTGTTATATGAGAAATGGGCAGAAATCGGAGGCACATAAGAGGAAGTGTGCTTCGAAGAGTGCTTGGAAAGATTACTGTGGGTGGGAAGATTGGTTCCGAGACCGGAAACAATGAGATCAGATGTAAAATTAATACGAGACTGAGGTAGACATTGAGAAGGATCAGAATGACTTGGAAAGAGAAAACAGATTTAAGAAACACCTCAAAAATAGGTAAATGATAGTGGGAATGAAAGAAAAGGGAGAGATTGTCTCTTCCCGACATCCTGGCTATGTGCTGGAAGATTCCCTAGTCCCAGGCCCCAGGGTCTTACCATTAGAAATTAATCCTTACTCATCTGTCCATTAAGGCTTAAGGTGTCAATCCTTCCAGGAATGTTTTTATGTTTCTACTCCATAGGATTGATCCTTAATTCCAAAGGATTAATTTCCAGTGGCAGAATGCCAGGTACCAATAGATGAGATTTGGAAGCAGTGGTCTTCTCAGGCCCCTCAAAAATCATTACATAGTTGACTGCCCACTCCTCTTATTTATAAAGCTGTTTGTGTGGATAAGCTCCCAACTACTTTGTCTGTGCCCATTTGATCACCGATTGAATACAAAATAAAAGCCAAACATCTATATTCTTTTTCTTCTCTGAATTATCTTTTCCCTTCTCTTCAGATATGGAACAAGGAAACCCAGATCCAGGGAAAATATTCTAAATCCTTGATCTCCCTATCCAGTTGGCGCCCCAGCCCAGTAAAATGGCTTTGGGTACAACATTCCGCCAACAGCAGAGACAACCTTCCCTGGGAGTCTTGAATAGGCCTGTCCAGGGCCACCGTGCAGCACACATACATCTTCCCAACCAACTCCACTGTCACAAACACCATCCACACTGTCGTGGGCAAGCTTCTGGCCACCAATGCCACCCCACCTGCTCTGATGTGGGCACATCCTATAGCCATGCCACCAGCACTCCTCGTGCACGTGTCTACAGTGTATCTGTGCAGTCACAGTTGCCACCAACTCAATTCTGTGTAACCTAAGTCCAGGCATCTTGGGGTGAGTATCTTCTTATTCTTTTGTCCATTGTCCTGCTCTCCCTTTAAAATTGTTCATGAGAGTGTTTTGCAGAAAGATATGTGATCTTGAAAGAGAGAAAAGGAAAGAGATGAGGTAGGAGAGTGGCAGGGGTGGGGGTAGAGACTTTGAGAAAAGCAAGAAAAGAGAAAGGATCCTTGACATCCATCAGTCCCAACTCCCAAAATAAGATTGGCCCTAAAAATAGCTTATTATTTATCCCAAATTAAAATTTTGTGGCTCTGCAATCATTGTGTACACAATGAAAAGAAAACCATCACACAAAAGATGCAGTTATCCTCACAGTGGGAACAATAGCAGCCAAGCTGATTCTGTTCCAGAAATAGAATGATAACAGTGCTAAGTCAGGAACTCCAAAACTTTGTCAACAAATAGAATAATTTCTTGATGGGAAAATGGCTATAAAAGAAGGTGGGCAGAAAAGCAACCTTCTGACTCGAACTGGGCGTGGGTTGCCAGGGAAAATTCCAGCCTGGGTTCCTCCATAGTGAGCTCACAACCAGCCGTGCTGACTGGGGAGAAGTCCTGCCTAACTGCACAGACTCCAGAATGCCCTCACCTTACCCCTGCCCAGCATCATATATAGAATCTGACAGGCTGTACCTGCTTCTCTTGCCTAAAGTTAAGCATCATTACCAGATTTTCAGCTCCATGATGGCAGAAACTTTGGCTGGTTTTTGTTTCCATTGTATCCAGCATTCAGCAGAAGGTTTGTATATACTTGGCACTCAATAAACATTTGCTGAATGAATGGTTGATTGATTAATCAATTAATTGATTAATTTAAAATGAGCAAAATACTTCCTCCCTGTCTGGCTTCTGAAGAGTGAGTCTAAGTACTGGAAACTGCCAGATAGGCAACAGAAGCCACAGTCCACTTGGAAAAATGACTGTTTCTACCTTTGCTCATCCTTCTGGG
This sequence comes from Mandrillus leucophaeus, assembly GCF_000951045.1. NCBI lineage: Eukaryota > Metazoa > Chordata > Mammalia > Primates > Cercopithecidae > Mandrillus > Mandrillus leucophaeus. The sequence continues at coordinate 171,596 of NW_012104032.1, forward strand.
CACCTTAGATTCCTGAAATTCAGGAACAAGGACCCAAGAGATCATGACCCACCAAGTGTCTTTCAACAAAAGACTATTTTCCTGGCTGTTTCTTTTCAGAGAATAAGCCTCCTGGGGCTGATAAGGGAATGGCACCATATGCTGAAAGCACAGGCCCTGAGTGGCAGAGGGCACCGGAGCCTCCTCTAAGGAGCCTGTTGGATTGCAGCCTTTGAACAAATCTGAGTATGTCTTTTGATAGCACCGGCATCAACCACCCCCAAGGACCTCTTTCCTTTATTGCTTCAGCAATGAAGCAGCCACATGGCTGTTGTAGATAAGGTGGCCCAAGTGCATTGTGCATGCAAAGTAGGCTACATGGTGCACAGCACTGAGAACCGCAGATGCACCATGTACTGGCTTCTCTACATTGCGCTGCCCTTCCTCTGTAAGTGGCCCCCAGGTAAATGGGTACGATTTCCCACTACTTCTCATTTCTCATTTTCTATCGTTTTTTCTTTGCCAGATGGCTCCTGCAAGACTGAAATCAGACAGCCTTCCAACATGGCCACCATGATTGGGACAGATGTCAAGTTCCAATGCCAATATAATATTCCTGATGGGAATTATGGTTCTGTGTGCTGGCATCTGCAGAGAGCTAACCAAAGGCTTACCCATATCTGCCATCCCTTTCAAGGCACCCTGGAATCAGAGCGTTGCTAGTTGTCTGTGGACAGAAAATTGTTCTCCGGAATCTTAATCCTTAAGCATGTGCAGCCAAGAGACAGAGCCATTTACTGCTGTGCACTGTGGGCTCCATGATGCATACTGGATATCACACTGAACAAACACTGTAAGCCTCAAGCAGCCTCAACACAGAAAATTCAAAGAATCCACCAACAACACACAGGGTGTTCAGTGTCATCTTAAACTTGCATCTTGAATGCATCATTGATTCATTCATTCAAAATTAAAAGTCCTTTATGGCTTACAAATTGATGTACTGAGTATTGTGAGGGATACAAACATATATAACAAACACTTCTCAAATAATAAAATGTATTCAGCAGGTAGGATCTCCTCACTTTTATCTTGCTAAACCATGAGAAATTAAAATTAAATCCTGTTTAATTACTTGAATCTTCCAGCTGACAAATAAAAGCAGTCTTTGATACACAGAGGGACAAATGAATTACACACATACAAAATCAAGGCCAGCAATTAACATCTTAATGACATACCCTTAACTTACCAACATTTCTAAAAGCCTGAAAAAATATTAACTATCTATGTATACATGTATATGTACAGTAAATTTATACATAGATGATAGATGAATAGATACATAGACAGGCATGCTGTAAGAAGCATCATAAAAGGACTGAGCTCAAGTTCAGACTTTAAAGCCAGACTTCTTGAGTTTTGAATTCCAGACCTTCCATTTACTGACTCAATAGCTATATGACCTTGGGCAAGTTACTTTGTGCCTTGCTTTCCTTATCTATAAAATGATGATAACAATAACACCTACCTCAGGGGATTGTTGCAGAAATTAAGTGAACTATAGCACGTGTTACTGTATTCAGAGTGAGGCTTGGCATGTGAAAAGCACTCAGTGAGTATTAACTACTTTTCCCATTGAGTGTGATAATATCCTGATGATGATTACTAAATTTTCCCTCTATTGGGCTGGGTTGAGCCTTTAGAAAGTTGTTGATAAGAAATAAGTCAGTCTCTTGAACAATCAAACATTATTTTCTACATTAGTATCCTATCGAGTAAGAATTAAATATCAATGGAAATTCAGAGAAATACAATTCAAAAGGCCTTCAGGACCTTTTTGCTGGATGGCAATAAATTACTGAGGGCTTCCTATGTAGAAATAAAAAACAGAGGAAAGTAATTTCTGCTTGACTGTCATAAAATAAGCAAATATAGGCTTTGTGAGATATTAAAATACAACAGTAGCCCCACTCATTAAATGAATAGAATAATGGAATAATTTATAAATGTAAAGCCAAAAGTAAAATTAAAGTCTTTTATGAGCATATTTTTAAAGTACAATATTTGTTCTATCAACATAAAAGGCACAGTAGATGACCTAAAAAAGTTCCCACCTCCAAGAAGATAACAAATTAAGTCACAGTATGCCTGACGTTGTGTCATCCTCAAAAACCGGGAAGTCAGGATCAGTCCAAGATGCCAGAAGTGAGGAGGCTCTACAAAGACACCTCCACTTCGGCCTCTGTTTATTCAAGGCCCCAGCCACGGAAACTCGATGGTATGAACTGCTGAGCTGAGAACTGGGGGTAAGTGAGGACTGTCCTCTCTGTTTTTTTTTTTTTTTTTTTTCCCTGAAAATGCAGGGTCTCCTGCTAATTCAGATTCTGTGTTTTATCCATCAGTGGGAACACAGATCCCTGCTGTCCTGCTAACTTTCTCATTTGCAGCCAACATATGGGTTTATCAGCACTGGTTACCCCGCCAAGAACAGCCCTTCAGGGACATGGGATAACACAAAACAGGAAATTTTTCTTCGAATAAAGAGTTGGGCAACGATCCTTTGTAAAATTTGGTTTTGGGGTCAGATTTCAAAGTCTTAACCCTCATGGGACAGGCAGAGACCCAGGGGTATTTGATGAGTGACTGAGTCCCTGTTCCTCCTGAGCTTGCCCTTCCCCAGGGCTCCTTGGAGCCAGAATTGCTGAATGTTAACGTGGGAGACTCAGGTTTCCTATAGGACACTTACAACTCTTGTAACCCTGCTGTATGCTCTGCCAGTAAGGAATTACTTAGCAATTCCTCCCAGAGCCAACACTCAAAGACTAATGCCACGTCACATGCAATAGGGAAATGCAGCTCTATCTGTCATCCATGTCTCTGATTCTGTCATTCATTACTCCATACTAAAAGTCCCAGTGAGAGAAATCGTCTTTCTTCTTTTTCAAAACCAGCTACTATTGAAGGTAAAGAAAAGTTTAGGGGCAGAAGAACAAAGTCATTACAGAACCATGCATGGATTGGTGAGCACTGCCCAGGAGCAGGTTTTGGGGTAGTGATCCATAAGAAGCAAAGCAAAAATTATGGTGGAGCTGATGGAATATTTGAGAGTCTCTGCCCCAACCATCTCACAATTGAACTAGGAGCCCTCTAATCTCCCCATGCAATCCTTGGAGGACAGTCGTAGAAGAAAAGGTGAGCAAGAAGGTTTAACTAGTTAACAAGTGTTCATCAAGTATCCATAAATCTCAGGGGACAGAAGTGGCATATTTGTATTCAATCATGTATATTAGTATTTGCTATGTGCTCCATGCCACGCCGAGATCCAAGCCTTCTCGCATTGTGTAACTCATACCATAGTAGGGCTCACAGTGTGATAGAGGACCCAGATCAGATGCTTGTGGAAACAAGAGAAATACTTGGTTGTAATGATTATGGGGGTGTTCCAGGAGGAAAGTACAGATTGAAATTAGAATATTTCAATTTCAAAATGAGTTAGGTGACGGGAGCCAAGAAGACATCCTAAAGGGATTAAATCCTGCGCTGAGAATAGATATGAAAAAGTTTGTTTATTTACATCTCAAAGTCCCAAGTCAGTAACAGAAGCAGAATTACAACTTGAGAAAGGCCCCACTTGCCTCTATGCTGTTTTGTTCAGCAGCTGCTTCCTTCGGTGGCACACAGCTGGGAAAGTGAGTCGCAGATGGACTATTGGCAGCCAAAATTTTTTTAGAGACAAATGACACTGTGATTTTCCTTGACACCCATTGAAATTCCTCACTAATTTCCAAAAATATCTTATGTTGTTTTAAAACAACCAGTGAGGCCCAGACGTTTCAGTAGAACAAATCAGAGAAACAAAGTTAATTCCAGCCATCTGAGCATTCTGAGCCCAAATCAGCTAGACTAAGAAGAAGAATCGTCTACTTACCGAAGGCAGTCCCAGGACACCCAGCAACTGAGGTCCTGACTCACAGCATTCTAACCAAGAGAAAACACAAACACAACGTCTTCTCTTTTCATTCACTTCTGTTCCTGTCCTTCAGTTGCTTGTCCAACCAGCTGGAGACACAGCAGAGAAACCAGAAAGCAAAGAAAGCAATTAGGAACAGGAGAAACAGCTAATAAGCACCCTGCCTAAGCAGAGGTGAATCCTGGGCACCCATCAGGGAAAGACTTTGCTGTTACTAAGGTTTTAGGTGAGGAGTTTGAGGGTTACGAGTAAGAGATAAAGCAAGGAAAGGGCCTTCCTTTGCCAAATTTATCTTTTTTTCACCCATAAAGCTCAAAGAGGATGGGGAAAGAATGGCTGTATTCTCAAATCAAATGAAAAATAGTTCTAAAACTTCCAATTAGTGACAAAATCAGAAGTTCTGGCACTTTCTCCCATTTATATTGAAGTAATACTATGGGTAAATGTTTTATATCAAAGACCCCAGAGAGACCATCAGAGAATGACACTAAGCTGGGCATGCATACTAGCTGGTATGAGGTTAATTTGATTTGACCTTGGCATCTTCTCTCTTCTTAAAGTCCTCCCATCCTTTCTTTATCCTGTATAGATAAAGAAAATTGGGATCTAACTTATATGTGTCTTCCATCCTTAGCTGCCAGAGACAGTCCTTTGCCAAAGGGCACAGTAGATTGATACTACTCATATGTCTCTTGACACGGCTTCATTCAGCTCATTCATTTATCTACCCAAGTCCTACGGCAGCCTAACATGGCTCAACAGACCACTGTTTCCCTCAGAGGAACGTTCTGTGCCAGGCTTGAAATAACAAGCTCTGTGTCTCTCCTAGTAACTATGGCTCAGGCAGGGAGCTATGACCAGGTCACTAACCCCATCATGGCAAAGAAGAAGAGACAAGGCAAAGAAGAAGAGACAAGGCAAAGAAGCCAACATCTAAATGAGTACCTGGCACAGGAATAAGTCCTTCACATGTGTTCTCTGATTTCAACCTCACAGCATCCCTGCAAGGTAACTATAATTACCCCATTTGCAAATAAGGAAATCAAGACTCAGAGTTGTAATTTGTCCCGCTACTGGTAAGTCACAAAGCAAGATTCAAAACCATGGGCTAGTAGACCTGCAAAGTCAGTGCTCCTTTTACATGTAGGTGATGTGGGCACTGATACCACCTAGGCAGTGAGCCACAGGCTATTACGAGCAGGTTCTATCCAAGTGGGAGGCACCTTGCTCTAGGTACCTAGCAAGTTCTATCCAAGTGGGAACCACCTGCTGCAGAGTGCCCCACTTCTCCTTGCACCTACAACAGTGGGTAAAAGACCTGGATTTCCCATGTTTTATCCTGAGTTGCTGGCAAATTCTTTCCTAATCTCAGTCTTCACTAGATAAGCAACCAACCCTCTTGGTTTCTTGAGAGTTGGGGCGTCTAGAAATCCTGCTTGGACTAGCAAATATCTTTGAGTTCCTAATATCGACCAGCTCTGTGCTGGGCATTAGGAATGCAAATATAAATAAGGTACTGTTTATGTTCTAAGTACTCTTTTTTGTTTTTTGTTTTTTGTTTTTTGTTTTTGAGACGGAGTCTCGCTCTGTCGCCCAGGCTGGAGTGCAGTGGCCGGATCTCAGCTCACTGCAAGCTCCGCCTCCCGGGTTCACGCCATTCCCCTGCCTCAGCCTCCGGAGTAGCTGGGACTACAGGCGCCCACCACCTCGCCCGGCTAGTTTCTTGGTTTTTTTTAGTAGAGACGGGGTTTCACCGTGTTAGCCAGGATGGTCTCGATCTCCTGACCTCGTGATCCGCCTGTCTCGGCCTCCCGAAGTGGTGGGATTACAGCCTTGAGCCACCGCGCCCGGCCCTAAGTACTCTTAAAGTTCAATGCAGAAAACAAGCAGATTATCAGAGAATAGAGGTGATAAGTGCCATGACCCAACATGGCGGGAGGTCCAGGGGAACACCTTCCTCAGGTAGAGTTAAAGAAGGGAGAAGAAGGACGGTATGGCTTTTCCAGGAAGAAGGAGAAGCCAGTGTAAAAACTGAGCATCTGAAAGTCTATGACACATCTTTGAACCTGCAAGTATTTTTATGTGGCTAAAGTGTTGAACATAAGTGGGGGAGTGGCCAAATGTGAGACTGGAGAAGGTAACAGATCAGGAGGTCTTAGGGACCACACAGCAGAAAATTGGAGACAGAATGACCATATTTTACAGACTGGTTTGCGCCTTCGTGCCCTCATGCCTTTACTCAGACCATTCTCGCTCCTGGAAATGCACTCTGGAAGTGAAGGCTGACAACATCCTGCTGAACTTTCAGGGCTCAGTTCAGGGTTTTCCTTCGGAGTACCGGAAGCAGAAGCACTTCCTTCCATCACTCTCCTGGAACATGCTGTATCTACTTGTTTAATAGGACTTAACACTCCACTGTATTTGCACTTAACACTTGTCATTGTATGTCTGTCTTCCCAGAAAACTGAATTTTTTTAAAGCAGGAACCCATATTGTTTACCTTTATGTTTCCCTAATAGTCTCTGGCCTGCAATAGCCCATGTTTGTGGATTAAACAACTTACCTTGTGACCTTGCCAGCCCGTCACAGCTCTCTCTCAGGAAGTGAGTAACACCAAACCACCTATATAACGGACAAAACTTCTTCTGGGCAGAGAGCTGCTGATCTGGGCAGGGACCGCCAGGAGAGCACTGGCCTACTGCAGGGTCACCACTGCCCCCCGCCCATGAAGCCATGCCAAAGACCTGTCTCCTCTTCTTCCTCACCATCTTCTGCACAGGTAAGAACAGGCTGGGGCCTTTGGCTCTTAGAGATATGGGTTCCTGGGGCAATTTTCTGGGGGCCAAAAAGAGTGTATCATTGCAGAGCACTGCTGTAATACCCCATCCCCTTGGGGAAGAGCAAGTTCTTCACAGTCTTTCTGACTTAGGGCTTTTCATTTCAGGGGTCTCATTGGATATAATTTTGAAACCGGATACCAAAGCACTGACTGTCCTCATTGGGGAGGCTGCTACCTTCCGTTGCAGTGTAACAGGAGGGGACCTGAAGAACTATCAAATAAGCTGGTATAAGAAGAGTGAAGATAACTCTCTGATTTTGATTTCCAAACTAAGCAACAATTCTAATGACAATTTAGGGAATAATTTCAAGGTGAAAATCGATACTTTAAAAAGTCAATTTATGCTTGACATTCAAAAAGCAACAACACAAGATGTTGGGACTTACTACTGTGCGTCTGATATCCACAGTGCTGCGGCTCCGTTTCTGACCGCTTCAGAAACCCTAGGGCCAAACTGAGGCGGCAGATCCAATTCGAGACCACCCCGGGCTAAAATGTGCACCACACCTGAGATGAAGCTGCCTGATCACTTCAACAGTAACATCTGATAAAAGAGGCCAGGAGTTCAAGTGGGGGCAAGGGGCTTATCTTTGCAGTTGGCTTAGAGAGGCCTTCTTTATCAGTTGAAGAGGGCAGAAAAGACTGTGAGGATTTTTGTGGAGAGATGTTGTGGGGGAGGGGGGTTGCTGCACCTGTCTCTCACAGGCTCCTGAGGAAAGGTTGAAAATAACAGCTTTTAATACTGAATAGGCCCTCTCATTGTGAAAGCAGGCTGAGATAAACAGAACTTTTACTATCATGAGTGCTATAGCTCATTGCAGTCTTTATTGTGAAAGTGTTCATGTGCATAAGCCAGATAAAGCAAGGATGGTTTTCCATTACCATCCTAATCAAAATTTCCAAAGCTATTAGAGATAGCTTTAATTCTTACTCTGTGAAGAAGGATGAATAGAGTCATTTTCTGAAATGTTTCCACAACTATTTCAGGTATTGAGTGTTTTATATCTTCCCTCAGCTGTTGAAGAGTCCTGGGGACCGGTAGGGGTGAGCAGGAAGGGGAAATGCACAGGCTTCCTTCATGCCGGTTGCTGAGAGAGAGCTTAGAGACAAATACTTGTGGCAATGTGGAATTTCTGAGTTGAGCATGGGTCAACTAAATTTAAAAATTTATTTGATTCCCGAGTCCCAAGCTGAAATGGGTAAGCCAAGAAGGTATGAGACTGCAGGGAGCAAATACCTGGAGGAACCCACTGAGCAGACGAGTAGGCAGAGGGGCTTAAACATACAAACATTAAACCCTCATCCAGGTAGTGCCTTCATCCTGTTGGCTCTCTTTGTTCTGCTCAAATATCTGTCTGGAATCCTCTCTCTACCTAAGGTTAAAATCCGGGCATTAGGACAGAGTAGACATAACCGTAAAAATTACAACTAAAAGTCAACCCTCCTGATACCTTCTATTCAACGTTTCTTCCAATGTGCTATCATCTTCATTACATGTTTTTTCTAGGGTACTTACTGTTCATGGTATTGGGACGGGTCATGGGAATAGCAAAGTTCTAAGGCAAGTTCTAGTCAAAGTTCTATTCTCATCAATGTGTTTTCAATTTAGTTTTAAAAGACAGGGCATTCGAAAGTACAATTAAAGATTACAAAGAATACAAAAATATAAGACAGCACATATGATAATGAGGGTTAGTGATTTCATGTGCAGCGCTCTAGGAGTTTATGAAAGGACCAACCACTCTGAGAAAAGTTTCTTAGGTTTGAGACTGCAGTGAGCTATGATCACACCACTGCACTCGAACCTGGGTGGAAGAGTGAGATCCTGACTCAAAAAAAAGAAAAGAAATGTTTTTTAAAACTTTTTTTGCTTTTGTAAAAAAAATTTTTATTTGTATATACTTAGTACAAGTGCAAATTTCTTACATGCATATGTTGCACAGTGGTGAAGCTTGGGCTTTTAGTGTACCCATCACCAAAATAGTAACCATTGTACCCAGTAGGTAATTTTTCAACCCTCAGTCCCCTCCCACCTTCCCACCTGTTGGAGTCGTCAGTGTCTGTTATTCCACTCTGCATGTCCATGTGTACACGTCGTTTAGCCCCTACTTATAAGTGAGAACACACAGTATTTGACTTTCTGTTTCTAGGAAATTTTACTTAAGATAATGGCCTTCAGTTCCATCCATATTGCTGCAAAAGATATTATTTCATTCTTTCTCATGGCTGTGTAGTATACATACCACATTAAGAAAATTGTCTTAGAATAGCTGAAGCTTAAAAGAGGCAGGACTTGGATAAATAGGAAGGAAAAGGAAGGGTATTTCAGGGTGGGTATACTTCTTATCTATTGTCACATACACATCACTTCAGAACTTAGAGGTTCAGAACGACATTTATTATCCCAGTTTCTGTGGGTCAAAAAATCCAAGTGTGGCTTAGCTGCATTCTCTGGCTCAAGGCCTCTTATCAGGCTTCCATCAAAGTGTTACCTAGGGCTATAGTCAGCTCAAGGCTCATCCGAAATAGAATCCACTTCGAGTTCACTCATGTGGATATTGACAGGCTGATATGGTTTAGGCGTGTGTTCCCTCCAGATCTCATGTTTCAATGTAATTCCCAGTGTTGGAGGTGGGACCTAGTGGAAGGCACTGGTTCATGGGAGAAGATCCCTCATGAATGGTTTAGCTCCATCCCCTTGGTGATAAATGAGTTCAAACTCTATTTGTTCATGAATGAGCTGATTGTTTAAAAGGAGCCTGGTACCTCCTCCTCTCTCTCTTGCTCCCTCTCTCACCATGCGACATGTGCCCAGACTCTCCTGCCCTGACTACAGAGAAATGGACATTAGATGTGGTCAAGGCATCTCTAGAACAAAGGTTCTCAACTCTACCCACATATTTGAATCACCTGGGGATATCCTTTGAAAATACTAGTGTCTGGGATACATCTCCAGAGATTTTGATTGAATTGGTGTGGGCTTGAAGCTCTGGCTTCCCAGATGACTCAACCTCCTTCCCCTCCTCCTGCTCTTCCCTCCCCCTGGGGTTGAAAGCCACTGCCTTAAGACCTCGCTATTCCAAGTGTAGTCTAGACAATCATAATCAGCATCACCTGGAAGGTTTTCAGAATGCAGAATCTCGTGCACCATCCCAGATCCACTGAATTAGAATCTGCATTTTAAACAAGACTCCCCAGGTAAATTATATCCTTATTAATGTTTGAGAAGCACTGGTCTAGGCATTCATCATTATTGAAAATGTTCATGGAGGTAAAAAAATAAATAAATCACTCTTTCGCAAATGTCACCCAAGAATCCATACTTGTAAAAAATCTCCTGAAGGGATACTGATGATACTGATGTGCCGCCAGAGTTCACTGATAGGCAGTCAGTCATCCCCAGTTCAGCTTACAGATTATTTGTGTTACTACTAAGATAATAAATATTCTTATTGGGGTGATAGTGAGTCCTTGTATACTTCTTAGAATAAGGTATTACATAAATTCTAGGTTTTATTATTTCTCATTCATCCACAAGCAAATAAGGAAATGAATTAATATTTACTGAGTCAATATACTTTTTACCACACCACGATGGATTATCCATGGAAACCCAGAATCTTGTGCCACATACCTTCAATTCAAGATCAAGCCAAAAAAAGATCCACAAATTATTGGTGTCTGGTTAAGTCTGATCAGGAACAAGAGGAACAGGAGACACAAGAATGTGTGCCTCCAGTGGTCCACTCCTGCAGGATGAATGAGGACATGAAGTACAGGCCTGTGTTGGAGTGGGGTAATGTAGAACCTGAGGTAGGCCTGGGGTGAGCATGAAAAATAGCCTAGAGGCAAGGAGGAGGGAATCCTGGGAGAAAAGAGCTGGACTGCCCAACAATCTGAGGGTCTGGACACAATGAAAAAAGAAACCGGACAAAAATTAAAGTAAAAAACCTGGAAAATTTAAATAATTCCTACGCTTACTAGCAGGTAATTAAGGAAGCATTTTATGTAACATCTGAAGCCTCAGATTTAAGTGGACACAGGGCCACTGTAGGCCCTAGCATAGTATAGGCATAGACCAAGTGTCTGCAGAAATCCCGAAGCCACATGAGTGAAATGAACACCCACTATTGTTTTTATATTGTTCTTGCTTTCTTGCTTTCTTGCTTTCTTTCTCTCTTTTGGAACGGAGTCTCATTCTGTCACCCAGACCAGAGTGTAGTGGCATGATCTCGGCTTACCATAACCTCCTCCTTCCAAGTTCATGCAATTCTTCAGACTCAGCCTCCCAAGTAGCTGGGATTACAGGTGCCCACTACCATGCCTGGCTAACTTTTGTATTTTTAGTAGAGATGGGGTTTCACCATGTTGGCCAGGCCGACCTCAGGCGAATCACCTGCCTTGGCCTCCCAAAGTGCTGGGATAACAGGCATGAGCCACCATGCCCACACTGTATTGTTAATTTTCTTCCCCCTCCAGTGGTAAAGACAATTGATAGTTGACTAAATTCATATTATTGTTGCCTCCACTGTTCTGCTTTCTGTAATTCTTATCCATCATGAGAAGGGATGACTTGGAAGAGTTCAGAGCAGTGAAGAGAAATCCCAGAGAGTGTCTGTCAACCCTCAAAAAGACTTTGAATTTGACTGTCAGACATAGGAATAGGCTTGCCACTCTCACCAGGCTCCCAAGAAGAGTCCTTGGGCAGGCTAGATGGCTAGAAAAAGAAAATTCCTCTCTGATGCCCAAAGGCAGCTAGAAGGCATCCTGGCTTCAGGAACAGTGCCATCTCCTGGCTGCCCTCACAAAGAGGTCATCCAACATTGTGAAACCATGGCTATGAGTGAAAGGCAAGAGAAAATAAGGGAATCTGAAACCATGTAAATATGCCACTTCCTCTGCATTAGCGGAGGCCAGAGATAGGCAATGAAGAGAATGTTACTTCTATCATATAACACGTTCTCGATTCGGAAGATGCCATAGCCTTGAGAAAGTCCTCATTACACCATCTTGAAAGCTCTCAGGATGATATAGGTAGGATCCAAATAAGAAAATGGACTCAAGGAAATCCAAGTTGTGACCTTCACTCTGAAAATTAAGATTTTAAACAGAAAATTGGAATCATTGAATTTGAAAGCCAGAAAGGATCTTAAAAGCCAAGTAGGAATCCCCTCATTCAGTTTAAATGTTCACTAAATATTGAATGAATAAGATCATCCAGTCTCAATTCAAATATTTTCAATGACAATTCTTATTTCAAAAAATCTGTCCTAAACCAAATCAAAATCTGCCTCCCATAACTTCATATCTTTATATTTGTTATGCCTTCCGGAGTAAGGCAGACTAAGTTCACTTTCGCATATTCAAATATTTAAAGATAGCTATCCTGTCCAACCACTCCTCATGACTGTCTAAGAAATTTTAAACTCCTTGAGAGAAGAATCCAAGTTCAATATATTTTCCTGTACCATATGATTCTTAATAGAGTGACTAACCTGTAGCAGGTAGTCAATAAATGTGAGTTGAATACATGAATTAATATCTATGTGTCCACCTGACCAACAGTTCTACTCAGGTGTCTCAAAGGCACTTCAGCTCAACTCCAAGACTTAAATCAAGATCTTCCTTATGAATATGGCCCTAACCTAAGGTGCCCTATCTGAAGGAATAACACCATCATTTCAAACCCATCCACTGCTCTCCATCCACTGCCACCAGCCTGGTCAAAACCATGATTTTCTTCTTTGGATTGTTTCTATAGCCTGTTGAGTTAAGTTAGCTGGCCTCTGGTACTATTCAATATCTCCTCCCCACAGCAGCCAGAGTGATCTATCCAAAATACAAATATGATCACGTCATACCCCTCATTAAATATCCTTCAGTAACTTCCCATTGCAGATAGGCAAAACACGAAAATCCTTAAAAGTCCTCTAAGACCTTGCACAGTCTGACTCCTTCTCATCTCCTCTGCCATACCTCACTCCTCTCCCCCTCATTTTCCAAACATGCCTTCTTCCAGCTATTAAATACTTGAATGTACCAGGTGCCTTCCCACCCCAGGGTTTTGCAGCACTTTCCCTCTCCTCATCCCCTGTTTAACTCCTATTGAAAGGAGTTAAACAAAAAAGATCAAAGTCTACACATCCGTTTTTCAGAGGCATCTTGAGATCTCCTGACAAGTTCAGGTTGTTTATTCTTTAATGCTTTCATATATCAGTTTGCAATATTTTATTAATTTGATTATGCCTATTTTCTCATGAGTCTGTAAGCTCTGGAGATCAAGGACTATATCTGCATTTGCTTATTCAACCTGACAAATCGCATAAACATATCTGTATGAATAAATGAATGAATTTCCCATATTCTGGGACTTCCCAGAATTTGATCATCATCACATACTCTGGGCTGCAGTGGGGCCTCAAGCCTTGCCATATTCTCACTTTTTAGGGGTCTCGGAGACTCCAATGTCATCCTGAGCTGGAGTTCAAGGCCTCTTAGAAACCACTGATTTATACTCATTCTGTCTGGCGTACTCAAGAGCCCATTCTTAGGCACACAGGACAACTGAACAGGATTGGAGGGTCCTCCATAGGTCTGAGTCAGCTTCCACATAGGGACCCTGAACAGATAAGTAAAACCTGCCCTGAGAGTCTAGCTAGACATGAAGAAATCAGAGGAGCCCAAAATGATTATTATTTTCTCAGTGACTACTGGCTAGGCTTATGATGAGCCCTCTTGGTGTTTTTCATTTTGTGTCGCTATTTTCAGTAGATGTATCATTAAAATACACAAGTCTATAATTATGGGGATGCATATCCTCATCCCTCAAATATGTACTGAGCACGTAGAATATTCCTGGTCCTGTGCCACACACTCAGTTACAAAGGCGGCCAAAGCTCAATTCCTGTCCTCAAGGTGCTCTTCCTAGTAGAAGAAATAGACATGAAAATAGAAACTTACTAACAGAGAAAGGAGCAAACAGAACACAGAGAAGAAAGTGATGGCCTAGAGATGGGGAGCGCTTGTCACAGGAAGTGACATAGGCTCATAACAGAAAAAGCACTTGTTTCCCTGAGGTAAGGTGTGCTTGCAGGTTCCTTAAGATGACCCAGGAGAGAAGATGAGCATCCTCAACAGTTACACACAAACACACTCACCTTGGTCTCTGATGCTTGCAGTGAAAATAAACAACTGAAAATAGGCCCGGCGCGCTGGCTCATGCCTGTAATCCCAACACTTTTTTTGTTTGCTTGTTTGTTTTTAATCCCAACACTTTGAGAGGCCAACATGGGAGAATTGCTTGAGCCCAAGAGTTCAAGACCAGCCTGGGTGACAAAGCAAGACCTCGTCTCTATTAAAATAAAAAGAAAAAATAAAATATTGAAAAATAGCCAAAAATGTGCTGCAAACCACCGTGGCACGTTTATACCTATGTAACAAACCTGCACACTCTGCACATGTATCCTGGAATTTAAAGTAAAATAAAAAAATTTTAAATTAAAAAAATGAAAATAAATAAACTGAAAATGTATGGAAAAATACAAAACCCCAGACTAGACACAATCAGTTTCTTTTTGTGGGAAAGTGGATTTATATCAGAACTTTCATAGGGGTTCTATAACCACAGAATGTAGTTAATTCCCTGCCAAGTAAAACTTAGATACTTCCAAAATGCTACTATTGTACACACCGCAGAACAGAGCAGCCAAAATGGTAGTGGTATGGGTTGCAAAGATAAAGAATTCAGAAAAGCAAAGAGGAAGGGGAGAGGAAAAGGAGAATATTATTTCCTTGAATGATGATCACTCCTTTTATTAATAACTTTCTGTTCTTAAAGAGATTTCCCAAACCTCTGGGCTTCCCCAGAATTTGGTACCACTGGTGCACTGACCTAGCCTCATCCTGCCAATGTGAGGAAACCCAGGGAGACTAGTAAAATGCTTTATAGAGCAGCAACCACACCAATGGGGCTGGCTGTGAACCTTCACCTTGGTGTGTTCTTTGATTT
>NW_012104032.1:187614-189352 GCF_000951045.1 Mandrillus leucophaeus
ACATATTAATATCCTCCTCTTATTATTTAAATTCTTATTACCATATTAAATGCTCTGAGAACCCCTGCTGTAAAGATACCTATTTAACGTGGGATTGGAATTACAGAATTCTTTTTGTAACGGCACAGCCATTAAGACTCATGAAATTCTATAGGCAAATACTGTCCCAAAGGATTATGTGGGAATCAGTCAGACAGATCCCTGCTGTTTCCTCATTTCTGTGCATCCAGACTGAAGGGTACCTAATGATGTTGAGAAGAGCTATGCGTAAGGCCAATGGGTCTGTACAGGCCTCAAAAAGAAGGCTTGCATTTTTTGCTAAGACCAAACTCAATGTCAGAAATCTGAAAATGCTATTCAGATACTACTCTTTGTCTACTGAATTAAGTATAAACACTTCAGACTGGCTTTTGTTCCTTCCTTTCTGTCTGCAACAAATATATCTTGAGTCCTACTATGTGCCAAGTACTGTGCCAGGCATTGAGTACATGGTGTGAGCAAAACAGACATGCACCCTTCCCTGTGGACTTACCTGTATAAAATAAGAGGAGACAGACACAAGACAAGCACACAAGTAAATAGCCAGTGATCAGACAACCTCCCAGTGGTTAGCTACACCATTGGCCACCCATTCCTCCTCAAAATGTTTTCCACACGTAGCTTCTGAGATGCCACTCTTGGCTGATTTTCCTCTTCATCACTGGCTTCTCCTTCTCAGTCCCCCTTGCTGGCTCTTCCTCCACTATATATCTTCTAAATACTAGAGCAGCCAGGGTCCTTGCCTGGGTCTATGTTCTCTTCTCTATCTCTCCCTAGATGATCTCATTCACCCTCGCAGCATTAATGTCACATATGACTCCCAAATGTATATCTCCAATGCAAAACTCTCCTCTGAGGATATAATCTTCCCCCAGTTGAACCACCTTAGCACTTACCACTCTTGAGTTATTTCATGTGTTTTCTCTTTTGCCATGATTGTTTGCATACTTCCTTCATCCTCTTCCTAATTTATAAACCCCTCAAGGCGGGGATCCTTGGTCTGTTTCATCTTCAGTTTCCATAGTGCATTGCAGAGTAACTGTTTAATATATGATTATTGAATTTAATGTTTGAACTGAATTTCTGCTTTAGGGATCACTGAGACACAGATGTAATGAAAGGGAATATTTTATTTAAAGAATAATGTCTCATCCTTCTGTATTTCCAAATGAACAACTTCAAATGAGAGAACACAGCTACATACATTAGCATGAGGTGAATACTTAAGTTTAAAAATGCTACATTGAGCCAGTATCATCCCTTGTGGTCACAGCAGCTGCTGCAAAGGTTTTATAAATTGCCTATGTTCCCGCACCCCATCTGGCGATGCTGGCGTGTTACAGCCATGGATGACTTACTCTTCACAATAGCCTTCACTTGGATCTATTCCCTACTTTAAAATAAAAAGACAAAAAGAAGGTGCCAGGGGCTTGCCTAAAGTGGTCCCACCCAACCAGAGTATAATTCAACCACATAATGCTGACTCCTTAGCATTTACAGGATTAGATTCAGGGTCAAAGAGGAGGTCAGAAGAGGAAGGCTCTCTGGACTGCAGAAAGGTGTTTCACCATCAGTTCTAATAATAGCATGTGGCGGCTGCACTTCTGGTCTTTCCTCTGCATTTTAATCCCATTATTTTCTAAGCCTCTCCCAAGGCCTCCTTTACCAGTCAAAATCAGCCAAGGTTTCACATGCCCTT
>NW_012104032.1:190297-191833 GCF_000951045.1 Mandrillus leucophaeus
CCCAGAATTTGGTACCACTGGTGCACTGACCTAGCCTCATCCTGCCAATGTGAGGAAACCCAGGGAGACTAGTAAAATGCTTTATAGAGCAGCAACCACACCAATGGGGCTGGCTGTGAACCTTCACCTTGGTGTGTTCTTTGATTTCGTTTGATGTGAAATATTGAGATTTCTCCTCAGATATCCCAGCGCCTTGTAGCTACACCAGATCTATAAATCTTTATCTGGGTTAGATTGAACCATTTTCATTCATGGAGTTGTATTTAATCACAGCAAGAGTAAAACTTTTGCCCTGTAGAAAAAAGTCACCTGTAAACTGAGCCATTCTGATTCAGCGTTCTGCTTCTCCTCTGAAATTGTGTCTCTTCTGAGAGCTCTGGAATAAAACAGCTGCCATAGTCATATCACCCTTCCATATTTTCCTCTTTGTATTAGTCAGCTCTGATGTGGTAACGAACAGTGCCAGGACCTCAGTGGCTTACAGCAATGAACATTTACTTTTTGTTCCCGCTTTTACTACCAGTTGGCTACTGAGCTCTACTCCCTGTGTCTTCCCATTCCAGAGCCCAAGATGAAAGATAAGCCACTATTTGGGACATACTTTTTTTTTTTTCTGACAGGATCTCGCTTTGTTGCCCAGAGGCTGCAGTACAGTGGTGCGATCTCAGCTCACTGCAGCCTCAACCTCCTGGACTCAAGAGATTCTCCCACCTCAGCCTCCCAAGTAGCTGGGACTACAGGTGTGCATGCCACCATGCCTGGCTAATTTTTGATTTTTTTTTCTTTGTAGAGATGGGGTTTTGCCATGTTGCCGAGGCTGGTCTCCAACTCCTGGGCTCAAGCAATCCACCTGCCTTAATGACCCAAAGTGCTGAGATTATAGGCATGAGCCACCATGCCCCTCCACACTGCTTTTATAACAGAAGAAAAAGAACAAGAGAAATGCAAGCAGAAACTCAAGATACTTCTTAAAACTTCTGCTCAGACACAGCAGACGTCATGTCCACTCACATTCATTGGCCAAAGCCCTTCCATGGCCAAGCACAAAATCAACTAAGCAGGGACTCACACCTTTCCCACAGAAGGCACTGCAAGACACATAGCAATGGGTAGGAATCAATAACCTTTTTCATGGAAAGAAGGATCAAATACTTCAGAAAAATAATTATAACCTACCATACCCTTTAACTCCACCCATGTAATTTGTCTCTATCCTGGGGAGTTTCTCCTGCTGTCAACTAAAAAGGAATTTAAATGCTTTTTTTTCTTCTTAGAATTCTTCGGGGGCAACATTTGCCCAATTATTCTTCAGAATGTCACACTCCCCAACAATTTAACATCCCTCAACTGTTAAATTGTTAACAGTTGTTGCACAATTTAAAAGAATTCCACCATCAGATAATTTTGGCAAACACAACATATTAATATCCTCCTCTTATTATTTAAATTCTTATTACCATATTAAATGCTCTGAGAACCCCTGCTGTAAAGATACCTATTTAACGTGGGATTGGAATTACAGAATTCTTTTTGTAA
>NW_012104032.1:193363-196407 GCF_000951045.1 Mandrillus leucophaeus
GGGTCAAAGAGGAGGTCAGAAGAGGAAGGCTCTCTGGACTGCAGAAAGGTGTTTCACCATCAGTTCTAATAATAGCATGTGGCGGCTGCACTTCTGGTCTTTCCTCTGCATTTTAATCCCATTATTTTCTAAGCCTCTCCCAAGGCCTCCTTTACCAGTCAAAATCAGCCAAGGTTTCACATGCCCTTAGAAGAAAAGAGGACTGATAGAACCTCAGTATCGACTAGAGAAAAGCCAAGAGCCTTTTCATGCTAGATGATCCATGTGAGTCTGGGTTCCTGATTGCCACACAGGGAGGCCCTGACTATAGTGTGGACATTGGTTCCTTTGCACAGCTCCCTCATGTGTGTATGCAGAGGCTGCTTTTTCTCATCTTGCTTGCCCTAAAACATTTTTTGACTTAGCCTCCATATACTTGAAACTTAGAGTTCAACCTGTCAAAATCAGAGGGAAATTGACTGAATTGCATCTTTCACGAAAACAAATGTTTTCCAACTGCCATGGCATTTTAGACTGTATTTTACCTTTCTGCTAATGTTGCTTCCCTAACACATTTCCCTGGATAAACATATAGTTTGTGCCATAATATTTTTTAACAAGGAGTCCTCTGGGCAGACGGTGGCATTAGGAATTTCTGCTTGGCATTTGGTATGCTGTCCAGCTGAGTCCCCAACCATATTGTGAGTCAATACAAACACAGCAGCTTTCAATAAAGGCAACAGTTATCTGAGCAGGCTGCAGCTGTGACTCTCAGCTCAGCCTCTGGGTCACCAGTCTGGGATGTGAGCTGGCACCTTGTTAAAAAAGGTATTCTGACAGAGAGACAGCTGTCAATTGACTCTTCCAAAAATCCTCTTTTCCTGGGTTCTTTCAGTCCATCTCCTTGGCATGTGCCATTCCCTATGCATCTTATGTTAGACTACATCTCTGGTTTCTCACCACAGCCTGGACACTGCTGATGGGCTAGATTGATACCGTATGCTTTGTCATGTACCGTGATCCCACTCACGATGTTATTTCAGTGGGATAGATGCTGAGACTGTTCACCATGCCAGAGGAATCTTGCTGCACATAGTATTTCCTTTGCCCTCCTTTGGTAACTTCCCAAGTTCCCACAGTCACTACTTGGTTATGCATGTGTGCTAACACTCAGACTACTTTGCAATTAGAGCCCTGCCAATTGGATAGCTAGTATTTCTATTCAATAATCTTTTCATTCACTCATACTAAACATTCATTACATAGCTCAATGTTAAGAGCCCTTTAACTTGTCATATACATGATGAATATAACAGCACTCGCATTCTAAACCAGGCTTTAACACAGCGGTACAGTGGTGATTATAAAACAACCACTCTGCACTGTGGCAACTCTAGCCATGGTGAATGTTATAAAGAAAGTGTGTTTACTCTAGTCCTTGCCCCATACCAGTCCCCACACACCACCAAACTCAATATAAACCCCACATAACCAGCAAGAATATCTGAAGTATGCAGGTTATACTTCATACCTGCATACTTCAGATATTCAGACAATGGGACAGTAGTAGGTGCATAGTGGGTGAGGTTCCCAGGACATGACCAGGACACTGGTTTATAGTGGCCCAAGCTGCTGTAAGTCTAAGATCCCACTGAAATGCCGTACTCACTTTCCCACTTAATGGTTTAGGAACTCTTTTCTAGCCCCCAAAGCTACACTTCAAGCCACTTTTTTTTTTTTAAACCTACACAGTTGCCTTTCCAAAAGTATCCTGCAGTGATTCCATGTTGCTCTTCCATTGTTTCCTCAGTTAGCCCTGACTCCATGTTTTGGCAATCTTTCAGCCTCATTCCTTTTTCCTCCCAATCTGTAATAAAACTAAGCAAAAAGTAGTAGGTATATTAGCTCAAGAATTGGGATGTACCCGTGGAACTGCTGGGCGATGCAAGTTTTTGTCAATGGCTATGGGAGCCCCTGGCATGGAAGGCCAGACCCACCCAAGGGAAAGAGGACAAGTCCCCATCCGTCTTCTCCCCTCCTCTGGCATCATAGAACCATCACAGTAGATAGGGTCATTTCGCTGTCTCCCACTGGAGGTGGAGTAGGGGAGGGTCTCACGCCCAGAGATGCTCCTACAACTTTCTCCCCTCCCTTGTATTGAAGGATGAAGGGTATTTATTTGTTTCCCCACAGGAGATGAAGCAGGGAGTTTTTCTAGGGTTTTGGGAGGGCCCACCCTTGTCACCACCCTGTGGTGCCCCAGGGGTAATCAGCCAATTGAAGGAATGTAAGATCTGTATAATAAAATCTTAATTCCACAGAAGTATGATTCCAGCTACAAAATTTGAGCTCTCTATAAACATTAAACACTCTACATTTCCGTAAGTCCCACCACCAAAGGAAAAGAAAATAGCATTTAATTCTCTCTAACACTGAGCTATCCCCTCAGCCTACTCCCAACCAAGAACCTTGAGCAAAATTCTTTTCTCCATTTCAGAGGAGGAAAGTGGGAAATGCTTTTTCTTGTACGCAGAGACTACTTCAAAGTGGGAGGGGCTCCTGTTCGGGCCCTTTTAAACTAATTTTCCATCTGCTCCCAATCCAGGTTTATCCAGTTGTGCCTCTTTATTGGGATATTGTTGAATGGAAGTACATAATAACCATTGTTTTATTTTTTATAAATGGGCTTCTACCAACAAAAACATAGGATTAGTCTACTGTTAGCATGAAAACCTGTGTCATGGCTTCTCCAGGTTCTACCCCAGGACCAGCACACCCCCACAGTCTTCCAGCGAGCAGAACAAATCAAAGAGGATTTCCAGAGACAGCAATAACTTTACATTCCACCCACTGCTCTCCCTGGGGCAGCAAATCTTCACTGTGAAATCTGCAATTCCAGGAGAGCAGAAAGCAATCTATCTCCCTCCAAAAACAAGTGGCCATTTCAGGGAACTGGACACATTTTCACTCCTAATGGTAGGTCTCCTTGGATTACTATGGTCTGCCATGAGCCTGGGAATTGTAAGACAAAAACAGAGGAAAGAAGGAAGGAAGGAAGGAAGGAA
>NW_012104032.1:196747-222291 GCF_000951045.1 Mandrillus leucophaeus
CACACACACACACACACACACACACACAGTGATGTCCCAGTGTAAGGAATCCCAGCTAGTGAGCTCCCCAGCTAAATTCTACCTCTCAGAAGGGAGCTGGATAGGACAAAATTTCTATCTGAAAAGTCAGGGCAGGATTAGGAGGAGGAACCAAAAACACAGATTTAGCCCATTTCATCTAGCACAGAAGGACCCAGAATGCCAGGTATGATATCACCTAGTGAATATTTACTAAGCACCCACTAAGTGCCCAACACTGTTGAAAGAGATCAAGGGAACAGGAAGATGGTTGGTGCTGACCTAAGCAGAACCGTGTGCTCTCTGGTTTATAAGAAGTGAGCAATCACCAGGCAGGAAAGCTGTTGGAGGTCTGCACTGGTCATAGAGAAAGGACAAGGAGCAGAACCCGATGCTACAGCAGGCCCTATGGTCACAGGTGACACCTCTTCCTTGTCCCCTCAGTACAACAGTGTATAAGCCTTTACTGTCCTACAGTTCTTCTTTTTGTTACACAGTGACTTTCAACCCTGGTTGTACATCAGAATTATCTAAGGAAGTTTTTAAAATCCTGTTGCCCAGAACCCACCCCAGACTAATGAAATCAGCCTCTGTGGGGGTGGCACCTAGGCTTCAGTAGTTCCTAAAACTCCCCAGTTGGTCCCAGTGTGGGGCCAAGATTGAAAACCACTGCATGGAGGTAATTGTCCTAATTACCTCTCCAGCTTCTCTCTGCCTCTACATTCCTCTTATCTAAGCTGTTACATTGCCTTTTTATTTTTAGTTTGTTCTACTTCATCCTTTCAGTAGATAATTCTATAATACTCCATTAAACCTTTTTTCATGCTTTAACTTTGCTTTTTCTCATTTAATTTTCATTGCCCACTCTACTTACTCCTTCTTCCCATTGTGTTTGTTTTGTTTTGTGTTTTCTTTAATCCAGCATTAACATTTGCAGGGCACTTGATATGGACACAGTACTACAGCAGGCACTTAACTGCTGCTACAAATTACATTTAATGCAGTAATATTTTTTGTTAGATCCTGTGCCATGACTACAGGCTCTGGTCTGATGGAAGATTGGCATTTTGGCTTCCTCTTTGGAAGCAGCTGCATTGCTGTATAAATTTAAGATCCAAAATAAGCATATTACAATAAAAAATAAAAGAAGCATTCACAAATATGAGGGAAAGAAGCATTAACAGCCGTCTGAAGCTAAACATCAACATCACCCCTGCCAAGCTCTTGGCCTCATTGTAGGGGGAAGACGCTTCCATGTGCAGCAAAAAGAGAAAGAATCCAGACTGCATTTACAACTAATGAGGCTGTTCTCTGAGGACAGGGCATTTGCTGATTTAGACTCATTTCCTCAAGGTCCTCAAGCAAGCCCAAGAGTACATAGGCCAGTCGCTGAGACACTGAAGGTTGAGATGTGGAAGAAAGGGCCAAGAGACTGTCCCAGGAGCAGAATGCTTCAGTCCTCTAGGGAAGCTTTGGGGGAGATCTGCCCTCTTGTCCTCCTACAGCTCAACTGAGAGCAGCCCCAGAGCCTCAGAACCACAGGCCCTGTAGTTCCCTGGGTCTGGCAAGCCCCTGAGAGACCAAATCACTGTCCTCCCCGCAGAGCCAGCCCAGCACTGAGAATACCATACAAGTGAGAGGACGCTTGCCAAATAGATGCATGAATGAATGAATGAATGACTCCTCTGATGAAATTGTCCCAGGGAGAGTTTGTGGGAATACTGAAAAGGAAGGTGGTCCCCACACTGGTACCCCAGTCCTTGATACTCTGATGTGGCTTTTCAATTTCTCTATCTTCCTTTTACCTTGATTTATTTATTCTGTATCAATCTATTTGTTTATTTGTTCATTTATTTTAGGAATCAAGCCAGACACCTTGTTGGAGCAACAAGAACTAGAGACATTTGTTCCTTTTAGAAGAAGCAAAATTTTCCAGTGCCGACTGACAGGGAAGGAGATGAATAATTACAATATATGCTGGTAAAGAGGACCTGAGACAGCTTCCTGATTTTCGTACATCAACAAGAAGACTTCTATGGCCCTGGTCTCCAGCACACCTTTCTTGGTAGAGTTGAGAATTCAACCAGCCAATCCCTCCTGGAGATTCTCAGAGCCACATTGAGAGAGCAGGGGACTAACAAGGACTGCCCTATCCATGGTGACTCTCCTTGGCCTCTAGGTAAGTCACACACTGAAGCCTGCCCCTCCCACCCTCCACCCTGGTCAGCTAATCTAGGTTAGTGCAGGTCTAACTTAGATTACAAGGCGTGCTCGTGTGCATAATTTTGTTACCACCAACAACCACATGGGACAACGTTATCCCCATTTTATTGTCCAGGAAACTGAGGCCTGGTGTGTGGTAAGTGACTTGCAAGTAAGAGGAGGAGTGAGATGTAAACCCAGATTCCTGAATATAAATTCAGTGGTCTGCACTGCAGCATAGCTGCCTCTTGAGAACTAGAGTGGGCAGTGTGGAAGTGGGAATCCTCAAGTTCCCAGGCCTCTTCCAGCCCAGTCTTCTATGTAAAATTTTTCTCTTCCAGGCTTGTCTGAGCAGAGGTAGGGTGACCCCGCCGCCTGTTCCTCAACAGTCTGTGCAAATTCAAAGAAATAGAGTGTGAATTCAAGGAACTCATTTGAAGAACAGGAAAAGCAACTCTCTCCTTGAGGTTATGGGGAAATGAAGGTTGAAACATGGATCAGAAGACTTGCTAAGGTCCCTTCCACCCTCAACTCTTCCATTCTGTTCCCAATGAGGCCCAAAACACGGCTTTCTCCATCACTCTTTAATCTGTTGGTTGATTTGCTTGGTGCTCCCAAGAAGCACCGTGGCCCTGAAAATAAAATATTAATTATATCCACTTTACAACCATCCATCGCTAGCCATCTGACGCTGACAGAAAGGCAGGAAGCACTCGTGGCAGTTTGCATATCAGGGTCGGCAGTTCCTTTCTTAACCCTCCTCTGTCTGGCAAGGCTAAGGGAGCAGACGTTCCTGTAATGACCTGGCCTGTCTTTAGAGCTGCAGCCCTAAGAGCTGCTGTTCTTCCTGTGGCTGTAGTCTTGGCACTGAGTTCCTTCCTGCTCTTCTTTTGCTCTTGTGTGTAGCGGACCACAACATGCTTTCAGATCAGACATCCTGTGGGCAGAAGAAATTATTTCACTTCAATAAGAATTTTTGAAGACCAGTATGGGTTCACCGGGTGCTTGGGGGATTACACCAGAGATAAGAACAGACTAAGTCACACGCATGAGGCAGCATTTACAAATCAAACAACACAGTATGCAATAGCAGCTTCCGAGTTTCTGCAGAGGAGGGGCTAAGGACAGCAACCTGGTTGAAAGATGCCTCAGGAACTTGCCTTGAGGCTGTATTTTCATAGCAAGTAAGATTGGGAAAGACATCAAAGAATGGGAAACCTTCCATTCTGGAGAGATGGAGATTATGGGGGAGAACGGATAAAGCCCCCAAAACCACTCTTGCCTCTCCTACTAACTGTTCAAGTCTCAGGTATCATTATTTGTATGACAAGGAGAAAGTTAACATTGTTAAGCAATGAGCCAAGGATTTACAAGCATAATTTCATCTATTTCTCACAGAAATCCTATAAGCTATCTTCTCCCATTTTACAGAGTATAAAAAAATTAGTTTTTCCTAGAAATCACATGAAGGGACAGACATCCCCTTGGCAGGACCAAGGAAGCTGTGGCCTAATTGCTGGCCTGGACATGAAGGAGGGACTGAGCACAAAGAACACAGCCTGCACAGGGCCGGAGGAGGGTTGGGTCCGAGGGCAGAGCCCTGGTGGATGTTTCCGCCTTCCACCTGGGCACCCCGAGACAGGTTGTGTTTTTGTTTAAGTTCCATCTTGTCCTGCCACAGGCCCGGGCCAAGCTGACTGCTCCTGACCTGGTGAAGCACTAGCCACACTCTGTCCCAAGCCCCCACCGCATCATCACCTGTCCTCTCCTGTACTGTCTTCTACCTCTGGCTTTGATTTATCATTCATACCAGCTCTCTCTCTTAGTCAAGCCTAGAGGAAGGTTGTTTTTGGCCATTAACAATAAATTCTTAAAATTCCCTCTAACCAGTGGAAGATATAAATCGCAGTCATAAACATAATACACATTCTTGGGACTTTTCAAAATGACTTCCTAAATAATTTGAGATAGTCCAACAATAATTATCTAGAAAGACAGGCTTACTTGAGCCCTGCTAACTGCTCTTTTGATATTAATACAGCTTTAAGCCCTCTCTACTTCTTTCTGCCTGAAGGCTTTTTTTTATACATGTCCTCATTTGTTACATAGAATGTTATTTCCCTAACCATGCCCCATACCTGTTTCAGGCAGGGTCCCAGCAGGAGACAGGGCACTCTCGGGGTGATTAGAGAGAGTTTAATGAAAGGGACTTTTACAAAGGTGTGGACAGGTATTATGGATTGAACTGTGTCCCCCAAGGAAAGATATGTTGAAGTCTTAACTCCCAGTACCTTAGAATGTGACCTTATTTGGAAATAGGGTCACTGCAGATGTAATTAGTTTCAATGAGTTCATACTGGAGTATGGTAGGCCCCTAATGCAATATGACTGGCATTCTATAATACAGCCAAGTGAAGACAAAGACACGCAGGGAGAGAAAACCACGAGACAGTGCAGGCAGAGACTGGAGTGATGCAGGTGCAAGCCAAGCCAAAGGCCGTCAGAGTTTCCAGCAAACCACCAAAATCTAGTGAGAGGCTAGGAAGGATTCCCCTACAGGTTTCAGAGGGCACATGGCCCTGCTGACACCTTGATTTCAAACTTCCAGCTTCCAGAACTGTGAGACAATACATTTATATTGTTTTAAACCACCTAGTTTGTGGTACTTTGTTAAAGCAGCCAGAGGAAATTAATACAGAAGGGTTATGAGAAACCAAAAAGAAGGTGGTGGTGAAACACCCAAGGCTGGCAACAAAGAACCGCTGCCATGCCAGGCCTGAAGCGTGTAGGGGAGGAGCCTTTACTGAAACCTGCAGCTATGGAAGAGGAGCTATAGCTTCCAGTGGAGGAAGGCACTCTCTCCTTCCCTCCAGTCTCCTGAAGGTGTCTCCATTGGCCAAAATGGGATGGAGAGCCAGTGGATGCCGCCAATTAAGGTCAGGCTCTTAGAGTAGGAAGTAGAGTGGATGTGCAGGGGCAAACAGACTCAGTCGCAACTTCAATCCCACTTCCTCTTCAGGGAAGCCTTCCCTGACCTCCTGACCAAACCTGGCCTCTGTAACATGCTCTCATAATCCTTCTGCTTCTGCAGAATAGTTATAGCTGCAACGGAGGAATAAACTATGCGAATCTTTAAGTGATGACTGGCTCTCATGCTAGAACATAAGCTGCATGAGAAAAAAGACCATGTCTTCCATTCATCAACGGCAGACCCTGAATCTTTAGGGTCTGGCATGCAGTAAGAATGACTAGGTTTCGTAGGATGTGCCAAGAACTAGGCAGCCCGATAGAAAAAGGTCAAGTGTTTAAGTCCAAACAGATTGACCTCGGCAACTTTCAAAGAGCTGTAGACAGCAGACAGCATTATGTTCTGCTGGGGGAGGGGGTGCTGATTACACCATTTATAACATCAAAGAATGTGCCCACCTTGAGTACTTGCTAACAGTCCTCTAAGAGCAGTAGGCGGGATGGGCAGTTGCGCAAAGTGAGGTGAGGCAGAGGTGGGTGGGGAGAGCAACTACTACGGGGTCAAGGAACCTGAGCTGCTCCTATCTGAATTTTTGTTCCCAGTCACACTGGGGAACTTAAGAAAGCTTAAGTGAGTCTTTCCTCCACTAATCTGTGAATGTAAGTCCTGCATCCACTTGCTAATACGGAATGCCACCTTTTCTCTTGCTTTTTTGCTTACCAAGTGACCCCCTTCCCAGCTTCTGCTGCACTCTCTAGTTCCCATTGTTAATTTACCTGTTTGATTTCAAAATTTCAAAGATTGACCTTTAAACTCAAAAGTGGAGGTCCCAAAAATCCTAACACTCCCCTCTTTTGAAGTCCACATAAATTTAGCCCGTCATAAGTTGGGATGTAGTGGTGGTTTCTAAGTTTTTTACAATATTTTGCTTTGTGTAATTTAACACAAGTAAACTAAGAAGCCTTCAGAAAAGAAGATAGATGAGCTCAATAAAGATCAGGAAACTCTGGTTCACATTTGGAAGACAATGTTTCATTGGGTCGCTCTTTAACACATGGGTAAATCACCCTTATCCAACTTTGCCTAGAGGGAGTTTGCAGTCAACACAACAATCATTACAACATCTTCAGTCTTTGTGCACATACTATCGATCTCCTCATTTGATGGTTCTTTTGATTACAGCTGTAAATGTCAATAATTCTTCTTGGTATTAACTATTAACATCACCACATAGTGTCTAACATGTACATCTAATCTGAAACTAGAACAACAATATCAAATTTAACATCTAGGGCAGGAAGCAGAAACCTTGTCATCAATTAAATAAGCTGCCTTAATCTCCTCTCAGTTGGCCTAACTTACCTGAACCACACTATTGGTCTTGAAGGTGGCACTGTCATCCCATTAACAGGCAGCAGGCCCTGCGAGCCTCCTGTGATCAGCTAGGCTTCTCTGGGGAATGAAACAGCTGCTGATAGGGACTGACTTCCTCAGTCACAAGTGTTTCACAAGTGTGTTGGTTCAGAGGAGGGACCAGGCAGAAGGTGGTTGACAGGCAGAGCAGCCACTGAGTGAGCCATGCAGAGGATCTCCTCCCTCATCCATCTCTCCCTGTTCTGGGCAGGTAAGGCAGACTCCAGAACTTTGGCCAAGCAAGACTCAGCAGCAAAGACGCATCAAGGCTCCCAGGACCTTGTACTCCTGGACCTCGCTCCTTACTCAATGGTCTCAGCCTCCAGCCCTCACTGAGCCCGTCTCTTGTGTCTTTTCTCTCAGGAGTCATGTCAGCTGTTGAGTTGGTGCCTGAACACCAAACAGTGATTGTGTCAGTGGGGGACCCTGCCACCCTCAAGTGCTCCATGAAAGGAGAAGCAATCAGTAACTACTATATCAACTGGTACAGGAAGACCCAAGGTAACACAATGACTTTCATATACCGAGAAAAGGGCATCTATGGCCCTGGTTTCAAGGACAATTTCCAAGGTGACATTGATACTGAAGAGAACCAGGCTGTACTTAAGATCCTTGCACCATCAGAGAGAGATGAAGGGTCTTACTACTGTGCCAGTGACATCCACCCTGCTGCAGCTCTACTTCTGAGCAGGTCAAAAACCATTGCCGGCCAGGCACGGTGGCTCATGCCTGTAATCCCAGCACTTTGGGAAGCTGAGGCAGGAGAATCACGAGGTCAGGAGATCGAGACCATCCTGGCTAACACGGTGAAACCCTGTCTCTGCTAAAAATCCCAAAAAAAAAAAAAAAGAAAAAAAAATTGGCCAGGTGTGGTGGCGGATGCCTGTAGTCCCAGCTACTCAGGAGGTTGAGGCAAGAGAATGGCGTGAACCTGGGAGGCGGAGCTTGCAGTGAGCCGAGATCATGCCACTGCACTCCAGCCTAGACGGAAAAAAAAAAAAAAGACATTGCCATCCATGTAGAGCAGCAGTTCCAACAAGATCATGATTTTCTCTTGAATAAATAATTTAGGAAATGGAGACCAGAGAAAGCCAGTGTTCCTACCTTTCTTTCAGGTTCAGCCACTCAGCTTGCACGTGCCCTCCCATGGTGCTCAGAAAGGCAGCCCCCAGTGCGACAGAAGAGAGGGGAGATGGAGCCAAAGGAATGAATCGTAGCATCTACTGTGACAGTTTTCTTGGGGGCTCATAAAAGGTTTGACCACAGAGCCACAGTGCTTAGAGTATAGCATAGATTAAGGAGGCACCTTATCATGTACAACCATGGGTGACATCCAGTTTTTCCGCAGCCACATGCCTCTGAATTTACATGTTCTAGAGAAAAAGGACTGGCAATGAAGGGAGGCTCCTCTCCCTCCTTCAGATCAAATATGTAAACTACCTGTCATTTTGCCCAACATGGAAGGAAAGGCTCCATCTGTAACATGCTCTATTGTTTTGATGATTACTGACTGGATATTTTGTTTTGCTTTGTTTTGTTTTTTTCGTGAGACAGAGTCTTGCTCTGTCACCCAGGTTAGAGTGTAGTGGCATGACCATAGTTCACTGCAGCCTCGCACTCCTGAGCCCAAGCTGGATATGGCGTTTTGCTCTCCCTTTCTTCTCTATCTCTTTACTTCCACATGTCAGAAACAAAACATTGAAAAATTGCTTCCACTGGCTCTTCCTTATCCTTCTTTGGACAGCTCAATTCAACTGCACTTTTATCTTGAACAATGTGTTTTTCCAGATTTAGATGATTGACAGGGCTGTCTACTCCAAGGCTGAACCTATGGCAGAAATCAGCCTTCCTTCTGTCCTTATCTAGAAAATCTACCACTTACCTTATTAAATAGCCTCATAAGAACGTGTGGTGATAGATATGGTCAGTGACTTGATTGCAGTGATGGTTTCACAGATGTACAGGCATAAATTCATCAGATTAGGTACTCTAAATGTGTTCAGTTTATTTCACATTAAGTATACCTCAGTATGGTTGTAAAAATATTTGTTTAAACCCAAAATGAACTTTTTAGGCTTCATTGGACCACTTCAGGCAATGTCTACAGAAAATGTTCTTCAACAAACCCCTCTAGTCAAATATCCTGTTTTCCACAGAAGGACAAGGAGGCTGACAGGGCTTGCCACACCTTACTTGGTTTCAGTCAGGGCTTTTCACTGTTTCACCAAGGGTATTCCCAATCCTCTCTCCTCTCCTGATTCTGCCTGACCTTTCATATATATATATGAATACATATATACATATAAATACATGTTTTATATATACATTATAATATGTCATTGTTCCATGCATTTTAGTCATGACTGCCCCCATGAGCTCTTATCATTTATTTCCCCAAACAGCTCGAAACCTTCAGAAAATCTCTCTTTTCTACTCTTCATCCCAAACTCACTCACTCTGACCTGATGCCTAATCCTAACATAGGCCTGGAACCTGCCTTCTACCTTTCTGTCCCACCCCATTGGCAGCTTCTTTGGTTGAAAGGTCTGCAAGCCCTGGATATTGGCTCTGCCCTTGGACAAAGACGGGTTCCCAAATCACCATCCAGATACAGCACTCTGAGCCCCATGATCTTGGAAGGGGTTTGGACCCAGCCTTCCCCAGATGTATTTACACAGAGGGCCTATCACGATTCGTCAAGCCCACTGCCTGCCACTCAAATCTAAGTCTCCTTCTTTGAACAAGTGATAGGCAGGAAGGTGGAGTGCATCTCCAACATGGAGAGGATACAATTCTTCTCCCAGTTTGAAATAATGATTTGGAAAAAGAACAACATCTGGAAAGCTGGTTGTGCAGATTTCAAAGTTGTGGAGCCATGGTTTTCTAATGCCTGCAAGATGGATTCCTAGTAAGACCCCCAGTGACTTCCTGTAACAGAGACTGGGAAGAACGTCTCTAAGGAGAAGGAGGGGAAAAGATATTTGGACAAATCCATAGAACTATATGTCTTCTGTATTAATAACTAATATCAGTTGAGTGCTTACTATGTGCCAGGCAGCATTCTAAGCACTTAACGTGTGTTATATGATTAATCTTCACAGCAACCCTAGTATTCATTTTCTATTCTTGTCCTTATTTTACAAATGAGTACCCTAAGGCACAGAAAACCTAAAATACTTGCCCAAAATAGCTTAGCTAGTAAGGCAGGGTGACAGATTTCAGACTCTTGATGCTGCACCAGAGGACACAGCATGTAATTTAGGGAGACAGGGGACCCATAGAGAAGGCCACCACCAGGATGTGTCAGAACCAAGGGACAACAGGGACTGTGCCCTCACCACCAAACCTGTTCAAACTGATACTCCGTGACCATCTGTCAAAAAACTAGGACAACAGAGCAATGGTCCCAAATGACCTCTCAAGTGTTTTCTAACTCTGAGATTTTGTGATCCTGACATAAGCTTCACACTGTCTTCTAAAATCATCTGCATCTCTTCATCTATGAAATGGAGATAATAAGAGTTCTACCTTCCCTGTGTTATAAAATATATAATTATAGAAAGTAAATAAATTGCATTGCCTATAGTAGCTATTTAATAAATGTTACTTATTATAAGAAAAAGCAAACTGCAAGGAAGAATAATTGAGAAGACAGTGAACTAAATTACTGAGCACCAACAAAATGCAGCCACTTTACAGGTATGGACTCACTTATCCTATGACAACTCAGTGAGGTCTTTATCATCCTTTCTGTTTTGGAAGCGAGGACACTGTGCCTCAGAGAGGCTGGACAGCTTGCTTACAGAAGCAGAGCCAGGATCTGGATCTGACTTGAAGCCTGATTGTCCTGGCTAGGGTACTGGGCTGGGAGCTGCAGGATGTACTAAAGAAATACCTTACCTATAGCAACATCTCAAGTAAAGGATGGCTGGGAACAGGTAAGTGAAGTCTGGTCATCTTTGCTCATGCAAAGATTGCTCTTGTTTCCTTGGCCAGTTTCCAGAAGAAGGGATAGGATGTGAGGTCTTCAACTCCTTCCCCCTGCCTCCTCTCCCCTTCTTTAAAACACCAATTGCAATTTCGGCTTCCAGGCTGTTCTCCTGAGATGGCTCACTCCCCTGACTGAAGAAAGACAGCTACTCCTCAGCCCATTGCCAATCACACTCCTGAGCACCACCCCTAGGTCGGCAACTTTTCTCCCAGGGTACACCATGAGAAACATGAGAAACTGGCCCACATATTCCCTCCTTCTGATGCTTGTCAAAGATAGTCTCTTGTTGGACTCCCTTAGAGTCTCTAGGGGTGCTCATGGATTCACTGCCTTTTCCTCTCCCTCTCAGGGGCTTGCCTGGAGTGGAAACTACAGGGGTCCAGGGCCAGCATAATGAGAGCTAGAAAAATTCCCTGGGTTTCTGTCAGGTCCATAGAGTTGGTGACTTTACCATCCACATATATCTTTGCTGTCAAGCAAAGTGTGCAAGTTTGTCTCTTCCATTGTCACTGACTTACCACTTATACAGAGGCAGCAATGGGGCTTGAGATCTGACAGCCACAATTCTCTGCATTCAAAAGTGAGCAAATGGGCACCAGAAAATACTGCAGTGGATTAAGATGCAGGAGCCACTGTGTAAATAATAGGAATTAATTTCTAACCAAACGTCTCTGCTTTAGTTAGGGTCTTAGTCCACCGCAGTATCTTAAACAATACGTACTCAATGATAAATTTTCCGTGACAAGGTGAACAAACTCAGAATCAAGGCTTCTTTCCTACTCTTCAATTCAGCACATTACCCTAAAATATTCATTGAAATGATAGGATTCTACAGCTTTATTTTTTTGTTAGAGCTCTTTATTCATTCTTTCAGTAAATACCATCTCTCATATCTGCTTAGTTTTTCTCCACAGCATTTATCACTATTTGACATGCTACATATTTTACTTGTTTATATTTTGCTGTCTGGCTCTCCACTGGAATACAAGGTCCTTGATGGCAGGGATGAGTTTTTGTCTGTTGTGTTCATTGCTTTAACTCCAGCACTTAGAATAACTTTGGCCCATAACAGACACTCAATAAATGTATTAAATGAATGAGTGAATGAAATACATATGAGTGAGTGCTATGTACCCTGCACTGAGCTGGATGCCAGGGACATAGTGGTGCACAAGGCTGGTGCGGACTCTGCTCTCATCTACCCACTAAAAAAATGCTATTGACTGTAACAAGATTTTCTGAAGAGTTGATTATAGAGAACTCTGGAACACAAAACAACTTACTCTTGGAGAGCAGACATCGAGGCTCCTAAGTACATTGGATGTGAGCAGGGGCAAAATGAAGAAAATAGTGGGCTTTCTCTTTTCTCCACCTTTTCTCTCTTTTGAGTCCCAAGGGCCCCGGCCCTGAGTCTGCGGCTGTCAAAGAAAAAGCCAAACACTTCTGTTTTATTTCACAAAGGAATTTTGCGAACCTTCTCTCCAAACAGACTTGCTGGGGCATGCTATTTCACAATGAAAAGCCACAATAACACAGTTTCCTAAACAAAAGAGTGATTCCTAACTCCCTCTCGCTTTATCACCACCACTACCAAATGATTTCGGTATTCTTCAAGAATACAGAATCCACTGGGTCTTTTTGGGCTTTTTAGCAATTTACACATGCACAAACGCATATGTTTATGAGTGGTAACAGCGTACGTTCGAGTACGTGAAACACTGCAGGGACTCTCTGAAGGCGTGCCCTGGATGCCCCAAGGCTCCGAGGCAGCAGTCAGCCAGTTGAACAGCGTGCCACCCAGCATGCTCAACTTGATAGAAAAAAGACCCAGTGACAGGGCACAGGAAGTCAAGCCAACATGCAATTGCTTGTATTAATTTAAATAAAGCCAGGTTCTCAAACTCCATGTTTAAATAAGAAGTCTAACAGTCATAAGTTTTCTTTTTACCTGCATGCATATGATAGAATAGGGAAAGTTTAAATTATCCTTCTGGCTTAAGGACAAAATTGCGTGAGTATTTATAACTTTCAGAAAGAGAAATGTCAGTCTAAATATATTACTAGGGCAACAAATTATTAAGGAAAAAAAAACCCCAAAGTACAAACTTTTGGAAATTAAAGTTGCTTTCATAGAATATAGCAGCATTCACTCAGTAACAATTCATTAAGTACCTCGTATATGCCAGACGCTTTTCTAGACACAATGGAAGCACAGCTCTCAGAATCTCAGGAGCTTATATTTCAGTGGAAATAAACACAAAATAAAATAAGTAAAATATATGTCAGATGGAGATAATTGCCTTGGAGAGGAGTAAAACAGGCGGGGAGAGAAAGGGTTGTCAGCAGGCTTGGAGAAATTACAATTTTAAATCAGGTTGTCAAGAAGGGATACAATGAGAAGGTGACATTTCAGCAAAGGCCTGCGTGCAGGCAGGGAGCCCAATATTTGGCGTGTGGATGTTTGCTGGACTCCCTCTGTTAGAAATAACATTTTCATGCACATTCTTAAGACACATAATCGTACCAGCTTTTCTGTAGGTTGGGGAGATAAGGAATCATTTTTTCTTTCTTATCTTGCTAAGAGCTCTTTCACAAGCAGTTCACACTTTCATTTTTCAAAACCAAGCGATGAAATGCCATTAATTAGCACAAAGTGTGTTGGGGAGTGGACATGAGGGTTTGGCAAAGAAACAGTCCTGAAAAGATCAAAACTTGCAATATGAACAGGAAGATGACAGCACCGATTATGACAAACGGAAAATGGGGCATGGCATTTTGAGCCCTTTGCCTTGAGTCTCTCCCTAGTCATGTGACCACATTCTGTGGACTGAAAAGTGTTTCTTCCCCAACCACAGAGGTAAGAATACAAAGTAGGTGATGCATTTCTCTCACTGGTCCCCAAATGACTCCACTCCAGCAGCCCCAGAAAAGAATCTGCAGCTTCATCTATACCTGCAGGTTGATGTGCCTCCCAAAAACTGTCTCACTCAATTGTGAAGCTGAAATCAATCCTGTGTTCACCTCAGTGGGGTTATGGTTTTTCTCTTCTGGCTTCTCCAAAAAGCTAATCATAGAGAAACCTGAGGACTGTGGAGCCACTATGGAGAAGGCTGGAGTGCCTTTACCGTCCCTAGCTGAGCTTTAGGGATTCACCCTCCAGGGCCTCTGGGTGTGCTGGGATCACATGGCCTAAGGTAGGCCCGAGAGTCAGTTTCCATCTTTACCTGCCACCTGACAGGAGTGAGAATTTTTACTTAGAGGCAGTGAAAAGGAAAGTCAGCAGCCCCAGGGACAGTACCAAGAAGACACCACCTGAGTGGCTGTTGTCATAAGCTCTGACACAGCCAAGGCCTCCTCGGGCATAAAGACCTCCCTGTGTTTGCATAACACCTGTGTTATAATCGTGAGTGATCAATAAAGGAGTAACTGCCTCAGTCTTCTAAAGAAATGAAGAAGCGTTTTATGCACTGAGTTCATAAATAAGCACACAAAAAAACACAAAGGCCTGTGTAGCTGCCTCTGTACGTTGAAATTAGAGAACTGGTACAAGAACAATAACCCATCTCTGTAGTAAGAATCAATGTAAATCTTTGAGTTCATAGCTAGTCCATTTCTCAGCATCAAAACCATCATCATGCTTTCTGTATGGAGGATATCCACCCCCACATATGCACACTCAGAGTGTCCGAGCAATGAGAAACCAATTATCATCAGGCTCCACCTCTTCGGCTGAAGACATAGAAACCGATGAATGAAGAAATTAAGTGACTTTTCCACATCACACAATATAATGCAGACAGGTAAAGTGATATACTATATTTCTATCCCTTTCCTCCAATGTCCTAGAAGTCAAGCGCTAAGAAAAGACAGAAAGGGTAAACCACGTGATCATGCCAAAGTGAAAGAAAAATGGCAGTGGCGTGTTCTCCACTTTCCAGACAACTACCTCCTGTCATCTTCCCCTGTCATTGCGATCCGTGAAAATTTTCTCATTGTTTTAACAAAAGGTCTCATGGCACAATTTAAACAGGCGTTTTTCCTCTCTTAAATAGGTGGCAATGCAGTCCAGGTAGGCAAAGTGATATACAAAAATAAATAGCCTTAATCATTCATAAAAATATTAATGTGTGTCAAATTTTAAAACAATAAACTGCAAATTGCCCCTAACTTTGGCAAGGTCCTTTCACCTATCTTAAAATGAACAAGTTTACAAATTTGAGCTATTAAGTTTTTGTTGTTTTTTTTCTCCTTGAGACAGAGTATCACTCTTGTTGCCCAGGCTGGAGTGCAATGGCACAATCTCAGCTCACTGCAACCTCCGCCTCCCGGGTTCAAGTGATTTTCCTGCCTCAGCCTCCTGAGTAGCTGGGATTACAGGTGTGCACCACCACGCCCAGCTATTTTTTTTGCATTTTTAGTAGAGATGAGGTTTCACTGTGTTGGCCAGGCTCATCTCAAACTCCTGACTTCAGGTGATCCACCCACCTTGGCTTTCCAAAGTGCTACAATTACAGATGTGAGCCACTGTGCCCGGCCACATGTGAGTTTTTATAAGTAAGTTCTTTTAGTAGTGAAAAAAGCATAGGCTCTGGAATCAGAAAAAAATTAGAATCACAACCCCTCACTTACTAGTTCTGTGACCTTGAAAAATGTTGCTTTAACTTTTCTAAACCTCTATTCCCTTATCCATAAAATAAGGATAATAATTTCATAGAGTTATTATAAGGATCAAATTA
The DNA here is from genome assembly GCF_000951045.1 of Mandrillus leucophaeus. NCBI lineage: Eukaryota > Metazoa > Chordata > Mammalia > Primates > Cercopithecidae > Mandrillus > Mandrillus leucophaeus. The sequence goes on from NW_012104032.1 coordinate 212,076, forward strand.
AATAATTGCTAGTAAGTATCTGAGTGACTACAAAGTGGAGGTGCTCAATAATGCTAACTCCATTCCTTTCAGCACCCGACGGTCTGTAGTAGAGTGGTTTCACCCTCTACTCCAGACAGAAGGAGACAGAAAAGCCAGAATGGGAGAGAGCATGGCCAATGACCACTAGTGTTTTTCCAAACCAAGAAATCTAAAGTGCCTATCAGCACATTTTTCATAAAAATACCTCATCAGGAATGTTCTTCCCATACAACCTCTCTAAATCCTTTCCCTACACTAATGATAGTGAAGGTCCCAATGGCAAGACCATCACTGGGACGGTCTAGCTCCCGAACAAGAGACGGTGTCCTCATTGCCCTTCATTTGCAGAGATGAAGGTGATGCATGTCAGTGTCAGCTTCACTAATAGTAACAGGGAGAGTCTCTTTTTTTTTTTTTTTTTGAGACAGGGTCTCACTCTGTTGCCCAGGTCGGAGTGCAGAGGCATGACCATGGCTCATTGCAGCCTCAACCTCCCGGGCTAAACTGATCCTCTCCCCTCAGCCTCCTGAGTAGCTGGGACTACAGGCGTGCAGCACCGTTCCTGGCTCATTTTTTAATTTTTTGTAGAGACGAGATCTTCCTATATTACTCAGGCTGGTCTTAAATTCTTGAGCTCAAGAGATCCTCCTGCCTCAGCCTCCTGAAGTGCTAGGATTATAGGCGTGAGCCTTCACGCCCTGCATGAATGAATTTTTTACATCAAACCTTCTCCAACACACTTAGTCCAGATGTCTGAGACAAGAGCTGCACAAAGGAGTCTCAATCTTCAGAAAGTGCAGCCTTACCAAGCTTTATGGATGCTCTCCCACAGGGCCTCCCTAGTCTTTAGGACACGTTTCATTCATGCATCCGTTTAGGAATAGAGATCTTATACCATCCTTACAAAGGAACCTATAATATTAATTACTGACCTGTGATGAGTCAACTGTCCATCCTTATTCTGCCCATGCTGTCTACATGGAGTTAGTTTTCACTGTAGTACTTGGCCAAGAAAAACCAAGTTTTTCTAAATGAATTCCAGGGATAAATAGTCTCATTCCAGTTCTTTGGCTTCTTCCACTAAAGAATTATAGGGACCTGATCTAGGGAAACTGGGAGGAAAAGTCAGGGAATGAGAGCCACTGTTTGCCAGAAATGCATGTTCTGATGGGGAAAGATAGTTCAAGATATCTGCACCAAATCACTCACTGGGAAGAAGCTGTCTGAGATCTGAGGAAATTTCCACCTGCTAAAAAGAGCTAGCAGTCTACTGGAAAGAAAAAAAATTCATTTGGGTGTCAGAACTCTTACTCTTCACTTTGTGTGTGACTGTAGACAAGTCAGTTAACCTCTTTGCACCTCAGATTCTCATCTGTTTAGTAAAGAGTTCACGTTAGATGATCTCTAAGTTTCCTTTAGCATTAACAAGCTATAGGTCTCTGCCTGGCAAGAAAGAGAAGGAAGCCTCCATGGGACATAGGAGATCAAATATGAAAGATTCCCGAGATATAGGAGTACAGATTCCTGCCTAGCTAATTCCTGTATGTGACACAGTAAGGATAAAATCGAAAAAAGGAACTAAATGAAATACACTCATGATTAACCAAAGGGGACTGAAAGTCATGGCTAACCTCACACCTACCTTGCATCACCTCCAGCTCACCTCCCTTGAGACACTCCTCCTCCTCTTTAATGCCTCATCATGATTCCCAAAAACTGTGATCACTCAAGGTTGAAGCTTTTAATCTCCCATGTATAAAAGGATATGCAAATAGAGTTCAGTTTCCTGTTGAGTCTCTGCCAAGGTCTTAGCCTGGCAGTTCTGGGAAAAGAGCCAAAGACCTCATATTTCTTGGCTGTTAACATTCTGCCATCTGTGCTCAAGTCAGCGGCCTGGGCTTCAGGCTGTGGTTTGTCTTTAGTCTTATACTTTTCCAAGTTTTCTGAAGGAACCTTTTAGAATGTTCCTGCAAGAAAGTAAGATACAAGTGGCTCCCAAGAAACCAGACAGAGGATTATCTGGTTGTATTTGGAGGCAGTAAGAAAAAGACCAGGAAGTCTATACTTGTATAGTATATAGCCACAGAATCCAATCTTGCAAGCTACTTGAAATACTGATATTAATTAAGTCTTAGGCAGGGCTTTCAATAAGTCATCTGTGTCTCCAATATGGGAGTCCCACATCATGCATATGCAGAGTGGAAAAAAACAAGTTCCTTGGGTACAGTACAGCATTCAAAAATTAAAGACCTGAAAAACACAAGACATCTCAGTGTGCTCCCGGGCTGGAGGCTCTGCTAAACAACAGAAGCAGAGACCGGACTAATTGTCCCCTGTATCTCTTTGACTGAACTCACACAAAATAGAATCTACCATTTTTACTCAGCGCAGGGTACCCAGACCCAAGTTTACTACAATGTTGTTACCAATATTCTGATTGAAAATTATATATTCCAAGCTATGTTAAATCTGACCTTTTATTAAACGTGGAATTTCTACTTTTTCTGTAAGTGCCTTGTCTTACTTGTATTTCCCATCTAAAGCTAACTCCCCAAAGGGCTTTCCTATATGTTCTCACTTCCATTACAAAGTCAATGTACAAGTTAATTTTTTAAATTTCTTTAGAAACCTTTATAAAGAGATTTCCTCCTTCATTTCTCTGTTATCCCAGGCAGCTGTCAGGAGCAAAGAGCTCAAGCCTGCACTGCCTTGGAACAGGACATCAGTAAAAGATATTCTCAATCTACTCAGAAGGCTGAGGTGGGAGGATTGCTTGAGCCAGGGGTACAAGACCAGCCTGGACAACTAAGTAAGGCCCAGTGTCAAAAAAAAATGTTATTGTTCCATACCCAATCATTTACTTGGTGTTTTCTGCATCATTTATTTATAAATATTTCAGTCTGTTCTTAATCCTTGAGCCTCTATTTTTTAAAATCATACTCTCTTTAATATCTACTCAGAGTGTTGCTTCTCTTCAAATTTCCCACCTCTTAGTTCTCCTCCCACTTTCTCCCACCCTGAGCATTATACCTCCAACAATGATCATTCTAAGACCATTTACATCTCAATAGGGAAGTGATATAAAACAGGTCTCCTTACTCTGTTTTGGAGGGTTTTTTGGTTGTTGTTGATTGCTTCTCTGTCCCACCCCAAACTCATGTGTGTCTGAAATTTAGCACCACCTTGCGCCGTTTGTGAGCATTTTCCTCAGAGGCTTGTCCCAGAGCAGCATTTTGAGACTGAGCCTGAACTTCACTGATGTTACGACCCTTTAAAGTGCCTGGCTCCGAAAGACTCAGGAGTTCCTGCGTAAATCCAGGTCCAGCTACTTCATCACTGTGACTTGTTTTTGGAAAGGTTGAGCTATCAACATATTGCTCTTGTAAAGGCTCAGAACTGAATCTTAGATTCTCCAGGATATATGGGTCCTCTGTGGCTCCTGGGCAGCAGTTCTGTGGACTGTAAATGAGAGATGTCCAGATCATACACCTTCAATGGAAAAAAAAAGCACTGTCACCTTAGACGACTCCATCTCTGTGGTCTACTTTTGTCTTCCTAATACCATACATCATTCTCCAATGCATTTATGGCAAGCCTCATCTACTCAGAAATAACCAAGAACAAACCAACACACTCTTGTGTTAGTGTGGAGGCCCAAGGTGACATAAGTGAATGTGGTTCCAGACGAAAACCTTCCCCTCTCCAACATAAAGATGCCAAAGACTATGTATAAAGCAAGTCCTAAATCACTCCATAGTTCCATTTGAATATATTTCCCCAGTTCTTATGCATTGCTTCTGCATACACAGAATTCAGTGATAAAAATTGAGACTCTGTCCTAGATATAGTAATTAATTCAGATATCAATGCCAATTGACTGTGTAGAGGGGAGACAATTTTGTACCAAGATTTACTAACCTCTATTTTAATGAGAAAACCAATGGAAAAGCTTTCTTCCTACTATGACACTCTCTGGATAAATTGCTTGCCAGGAAGTGTTAGGATATTTCTGCCATGACTCTTTGGCTTCCACACCCAAAGACATTTGGTCTCCATCACATGTGCAGGAAGGATCTCCTTGTTCAGCAGTATTTACACGATCACCCTGACACCAGTAGTCAGATATAACTATACAACTTGGAGCCTGAGTGCTGGGAAGCTGCCCATACCCACTGCTGACTTGGTCTTCTCACCAGCTGCTTGATCCAACAGATGTATCTTCCTTATGAGGCACCAGAGACCCAGAATGTCCACATCCTGTGGTCCCCTGTGCCCTTAACACCCCACATTTGAGTTCCTTTCCAATTCAGAGAACAAAACATGCAGGCTTTGAGCCAATTTACAACAGATGTGGGTCACAACCACCAACTACCCAGGAAGCCTCCACCAGAGCAGGGCATGAGAACCGGCTTCTTAGATATTCCCATACATGATCCCATCAATCATTTAACAACTGTTCAAAGAGAAAGACTAGGAGACTTCCTCCAGAGCATCCCCAGGGATTTAATTCACTATGCTAGAAATTAAAAGATTACTACTACGATATAAGAAGGCTAAGACAGAGTTAAGGGAATTATTGGAAAGTTGGCATTACAAATTTACATGTACACTGGGAAAATCTGCAGCACTACCCATAGCTTTGACATAATGCCTTCCTATACCCTGTCCTTGCACAACTCTGACTCCCACATCATGGTCATACTCTGGATAGGCCCCTCTCTGCATGTAGAACAATATGAATGGGGATTCTGCTTATCAGGATATCATCACTAGTCTGTGCCAGTCCTTGCAAGAATGTCCTTGTGCTGCGACTATTTGTACGAGACGGTACCCTGGCCACCCCTAAGTGTGCAGACTTTTTAAACATTTTTCCCCCAAGAAAGTGGTCCCTGATGGCACTGCCTACTGAGTAAAGCTAAGAAAGATAGGAAGAAAGAGGACGAAGTGCAAGGAGAGAAACGTTAGTGCAAGGAGAAAAATAATGATGTGGATGTAGAATATTTATAATGTGAATTCATATTAACCTGACTTCCTCAGAAAATGTCAACGTTAGTATTAGGATGTGTATTTCCTTCAGAGCTCTGAAAGAAAATATGAGAATTCAAGGCGTGCTACTGCAGAATCCACACACACACACACACAGAAGTGCTTCACTGTGGCTGGAATGATGCAGAGTCTTGGCAATAGCTCAGGAAGCTGCCAGCTGTCCTCCTATTGTAAACAGTGAAGTAGGTCATCTGTGGCTCCCCATCCTCATCTGTCTAGGCCGTTTTCTTGGACCCTCCTCCACATCCCATTCCTCATATGTTTTCATTCTATTTCCATCAAACTGCAATCTCAAGAAATGGCCTGAAATCACTTCATACTAATGTCTGAGGAATGAAAACAGAGGAAGGCTTTAGCTTTTCTGAGATTGGCATGGAGGGTCGCAAGTGAGCATTGTGTTTTCCTAGACATAATAGCCATAAGCTAAACAATGCAGCAACCACAGCAGAACTTTCCAAGCCTGAGGAACACTGCCCAAAATGAAAGACAGAGGTTTGTGCTCTCTTCGTATGGAGGTTCAGTGTGGATCATACACAGAGAGTCTGGAGCCTCCCACAGTGGGCACTTCTTTTCCTTTGTCCAGGAAGAAGTCCAGCTGGAGCAGACAACCAGAGAGAACATTAGCCTGACCATGGGGAAAGGCACTGCAGCAGAATTAGGACCAATGGAGGAAAAAAAGATGTCTGGAAAGATACTTCATTTCAATAGCAGTAATAGCTTTATAAGAGTTGATAGCCATTCAGCAGTGAAACAAGCATCCTTGTCAGTGGATGAGTTCAGTGAATGACTACACTGGGAAGGTTGTCTACATTGGTTGGGAGCTAAATTCAATGAGCTCTTTCCCTCCTAGGATTCATTATATACTGTATGTATATGATTACATACACAGAGTATATGTAATATATGCATAATATGTATATTACATATACTCTGTATATGTAGATTACATACACATACATGTAATATATGTATAATACGTATATTACATGTACTCTGTATATGTAGATTACATACACATATATTACACGTACTCCGTACATGTAATCATACACCTTATACACATTTGTATCCATTATATAATCAATTTTCCATGTTATTGGTATTTTTCCTAATCAATATTTTTAATAAGCTACGTTAGTACTGTGTCTAGAGGTATATTATAGTTTACTCAATCAGTTCTCTTCATGGTTGAGCATTTAGGCAGCTTCTACATTTTTCCTACTATGAAAATTATTGTGATGAACACACCCATACTTACAACTTTTTCACTATTTAAAATCATCATATATGTATATGATTTTTTGGACCCTCTTCCACATCCCATTCCTCATATGCTGTCATTCTATTTCCATCAAAATGCAATCTCAAGAAATAACCTGAAATCAATTCATACTAATGTTTAAGTAATGAAAACGGAGGGAGGCTTTAGCTTTTCTGAGATTGGCGGGGAGGGTCACAGGTGAGCATTGTATTTTAATAGAGATAATAGCCTAAGCTAAACACTGCAGCAACCACAGCAGATATTCAAATGGTATATATAAAAATATACAATTATATTTGTGTAAATATATATATAAACATATAATAAAGTAAGCTTCTATTTTCTTAATTAGAAGATTCAAATTAAGAATTTTGTCCAACTTGAATATATAAAACTTTAGGGTTATAGAGAAATTAGCCAATTCTACTTTAGAGTTTTAATGTATTAAGACAGTTAAACATGCATATTTTAAAATCACATATTATGTAAGATAATGTATCAATTTTGAATACTGCCTTTTCCTTTTCATAATTCATAAAATAACTTTAAATTCTTAAGCATTTCAAATCAATGTATTTGTCACCACTAGAGCCACTTTTTTATCCTCAAATATTTTTCCAGAGTATATGAAACTCACTTTGCTAAATTGAAAATTTAGAAGCACATTAGATCTAGAAACATAATTCTAAATTGTTTAAACAATAGTACATTATTAATACCTACTTTTGAGACATAATACATATTCACATAACATTAGAATCATTGTTTTGCCATTTATCCTATAAGTGAATATTCATGATCTCCACAACAAAATATTTCCTTTGATAGATTTGTTTAAACAATATCAAACACTTGCAATCTTGAAGGCACTGGGAGACCCAAAAAATAGTTACTATGTTTCTGTTAAACTACTTAGTCGTCTTTTTAACTAATTCTATCAGCTCACTGCCATAAGCATCCATGAGCTAGCATTGATTGAGATCATTCCAATGTGTCCTCACTAAACTGTACCTAACTGTTCAAAGTATAATAATTAAGTGAAAGCATTGTAATGTTGTTTTTCATAATTATTGTAAGGAATCAAATATAAGGGATTTCTTCTTCTCTGAGGATCATGAACCTTACTCCATGTTCAAATAGATATAGTATTTTCTCACAGTAAATTCCCCAAAGTGGAAATAGTTGTTCAAAAGAATATAAATATTTTTACTCTTTTGACATTAACTAATTGGCTTCCAATAAAAATCAAACAATTTATATTGTTACCAACATCTTGCCCACATTGGGAGTGTCACCATTTTGAGCACAAGCTGTAATTAAATATCTAACCAAAAAATTGTTTGTTAATACTTTACTTTTTTATTACTAGAGAGTTAAAACATTTTTCAAGTCTGATAATCAATGATTAACTTTCTTCATTTGTCCTTCACCCATTCGTTTTTTAGGTTGATAGTGTTTTACTCATTTATTTGTGTGATTATAATAATTTTGTGCCTGAGTTTCACAGCATTTAACCACAATAACAGCATTGGTGAAAGGAGTTTCAGAGGTATTGTGGATGGCAGAGGGTGGTGATGGCAAAGTGCCAAGGAAAGGGAAAAAGGAAGAAGAGGGTTTTTATGCTGATGTGTTTCACTGTGCCTTCGTACCACAGAGGTTGGAGTGCATTAAGCCTTTGTTCAAAAACACCCAGCTGTGATCCGCTATGTAGGTCTCAGCATTGGAAGAGTCCTCTGAGTGTCATGGGAAAATAATATATGAGTTTTATTGCCCCTGTGTCCCAACTATTTTCTATTTATTCCACATTGGTCTACTGCAATAGTTTCAGAACATAAACAAGTATCACCAAAAACATCAGTGATAAATAATTCCAACCACTCATTTCAATATTTACTAAATATACCCATGGCACTGAAAAGAGAATATAATGGAAGAGTAAAGGAGTTGGGACTAATCGTGACTGAGTACCTGAATAGTAGGCTGCACACTAGGTATATGATGAACCAAGAAGTTGAACCCAAATCTAACTAACTTACATAATCCCTTCCTTCAAAGAACTTAGTGTCCAGTACAAGGCAAGTGTTCAAGAAAGAGCTTGTTGTGAATTGAATCCATTTCATTGGAATACAGCATCCTTGCAGAGTTTCAACTTTTTAAAATAATGTGTTTCTAAAGACCATTGTCTTTAGAAAGACCAGTGATCAAAGACCTTAGACCACTGGTCTAAGGACCATCTGGAAGCAGATCCCCAAGGTGAAATTCTGACATTGAATGCCCAATTCCTAACAGGTCATGTGCCTTGTTCTGATGAAAAAACTGTCGAATGAGGGAGTTGCAGTGGCATGAAGGTTGTTGGTAGGTAGCATGGGCCAAATGGCCCAGTGATGTGGTGAAAAGTGCACTCCTCCAAATAAGACCCTAGTTACTAGAAAGTCACAAGTAGGTAAACAGATGCTGGTAGGGACAGTTTTTGTTGGATAAAGTCAGCAAAGAAAAGCTTTTAGAGGAGACGAATCCTGAGCTGGTGCCTACAGATAGTGACAGCCCTAGTGCGACTGGGAATATTACAGAGAGTGAAAGAATCTCCCTCTCTAACTAATGCCACCAAGAAGTCCCTTCACCCCAGAGCAAAGACATAACCTATCTCCACCCAAGTGAGCTATGTATTTTTGAAATATATCCCCTCTGAACTAAACCACTTTTCTGTTCACTTCAGATCAACCAGTGTTAATACCATAGATCTGAGAGCCTAGAAGTCCTGTGTTTTTCTTCACTCTTCTCGACCCCATGTGAGTTTGATTCAAGAACATGAGGATTAGTCCCTTCTCTTGGAATTACAATCACCAATTAGCACACCATGTCCAATTGCTCCTTTTAAGTCTAGGAGAGCACAAACAATGCACAGGTGAAGAAAACTATGCCTAGGCCTCCTCCCTAGGTTGTCCAAAGTAACTGAATTTATGACTTCAAGGACAGAATACATCAACCCAATCAAAATAAAATCAAAGAAGCCCATTTTCAGGGACTAGAAACAATTCACAGAAATAACACCTTGAATGAAATTCTCATTTTTAGTGCAGAAATGGAATATAACATCCTTAGATTACTTGCTTTCTAAAAGTGAATATTCTTTAGGTATTACTTTTTCAACATTGATGAGTTTACAACATTTATTTTTGCATAGCAGACAGAACTGTGTAGGCATTCACAGTTACAGAAAGAAGAAATTGACTAGCTTCCTGCTTCACACAAAGAAATCATGCAAAAAAAAACATTTCAAGCCAAAAGAAAAATAAAGTTTTAAAACATTTTAAAGTCTCAGATTACTTGCTGGCTATAATGGGAATGTGTAACTTTGTGAAGATATCTGTAGCCATCTTATCCTAATGATCACTCATCTTTATCAAGCCATTATATTCATCTTGACATGATGCAATATACAGGGCATAACATCACCTACACGGTATTTCTGACAGAAATAAATAAATAAACTAAAACTAATCAAACTTTAGTTCTAACAGGAGACAGGAAGTTAGAAAAGCAAATTAAAGGATTCCACAAAGAAACATCTAGACAAATCCAGCAGGTGAGACATTCCACTGAACAGGTTCAGTCTCACCGATAATCAATGTCATGAAAAGGGGGGAAAAAAGTGCAGTAGAGGGGAAGCAGTGGAAGGAGAACTATTAAAGATTAAAGAGATGTAAAAGATTTAACAACAATGGAATGCATAGTCTTTGAATGGATCCTTGTTTTAAAAAAAAAAAAAAAATCTGTAACAGAGGCCAGGCACGGTGGCTCACGCTTATAATTCCAGCACTTTGGGAGGCAGAGGCTGGAGGACCACTTGAGCCCAGGAGTTTGAGACCCTGTGCCTGTAAAAAAGAA